>NW_023270451.1:82345910-82479043 GCF_011800145.1 Mirounga leonina
AGGGGCAGAGGGAGAAGCAGACCCCCCGCCGAGCAGGGAGCCCGATGCGGGACTCGATCCAGGTTCTCCAGGATCATGACCTGAGCTGAAGGCAGTCGCTTAACCAACTGAGCCACCCAGGCGCCCGGTAGATCATTTGTTAAGGCACATACTGTATGTGAACTTGGTCTTAGACTCATTTCCAGTCCAGTGGCCTGTCCATTGGTTTTCTATTTTCTACTGACATCTCCATTTTATTTTAGAGTGTCCATAGAGTTTCAGGGAAATATGCAAAAAAGTCAGTGTGCCAGTAATTCTTCATCTATACTTAGGCTCAGTTTTCCAATGCCAACTTTCTCAAAACTGCCTCTAGCATGTGCAGTTTCAGAGTTGGTTTCACCTTGGATTTGCCTTCTCTGACATTGAAACCACATGAATCTTTAAGCTTTTTTTCCCCATTATACAGACCTGGCTCATTTCTGCCAGCAGCCGATATATGCTAGTTTGATCCCTACTTTCTTCAATTTATGTAATAATTTGTAGAATTTCACTGAAAAAGAGACACACTTGTAGGAAACAAATAGGATTTTAGTAGTTTTGCTTTCCCTTTTGGTTAACAGAGTGTATGGGTATTCTCTGTTGTCAAATAATCAAATTGTGTTGTCTTCCATTGTCTTACATTAGCTATTCTATATGCTGTGGAAAAAAATGTAGATTAAGACCTGAAGCACTTGAATAATAAGTGTAATTGGAAATGAGTGTCATGTAATCTTTCCAAATTTTGCTAGTTTCATTATTTCCATGTACATATTGAACAGTTGGAAAATTATATATATATATGTTTTTATATATAATTATATATTTACTCATATATAATTACATACATGTAATTACATGTGAATTATCAAAGTGCTATGACATTTTGTATGCTTACCTTTTTCTAATGTTAAGAGGGCCTTAGTTTCTTCCTATATTATGTGGAGAATTACATTTAATTCTTCCTTGCATCATTCCGTTTTCCTTTTACACTATACACTATGAAATTCAGAACAATGTTCATTAGTCCTCTGCCCATTCACCCCTCTCCTCCCCCAACTCCTGGGAACCACTGATCTTTTTACTGTCTCTATAATTTTGCCTTTTCCATGAGTATACAGCCTTTTCAGATTGACATCTTTCATTTAGGGACATGTGTTTAAGTTTCTCTCATGTCTTTTTATGTCTTGGTAACTCATTTTTTTAATACTAAATAGCATTCCATTGTCTGGATGGACCACAGCTTATTTATCCATTTACCTACTGAGGGACATCATGGTTGCTTCCAAGTATTGGCAGTTATGAATAAAACTCTTACAAAGATAATATGCAGATTTTTAATGTGGACATAACAAGTTTTCAGCTCCTTTTGATAAATAGCAAGGAGTGTGATTGTTAGATCTCATATGGTAAGAGTATGTTTACTTTTGTAAGAAACCACCAGACTGTCTTCTCAAGTGGGCGCACCATTTTGCATTCCCGCCAGCCATGAATGAGAATTCCTATTGCTCCGTATCCTCACCAGCATTTCCTGTGTGATATCATTTTCTTACTGTTTTATAATTTAATGTTTGTGTAGATTTATCAATATTGTGTATATTTACTATTTTTTTGCTCACTATTGCTTCTAGCATTTCAAAAGTAAGTTCAATCCTTTAGAATTTCCTGTACTTAGGGTCCCTTGAGTTTTGCTTGTCTGGAAAGGTTTTATAATCTGTAGCTGATGCTCCCAGTATCTGAATCATTTACTACTTTATTTCTGCTGGCTCTAATTCTCTTTCTTGAATATTTGACTATTTTTGACTCTGCAGACCTCATTTTTTGTGTGACTCATTTCCAGTGTATGGTGAATCTCCTTTCCTTCACCAAGAATTCTTCTGGGCACCTGAGGTCACAATCATTATGTTATTATCTTTAGACAGGTTTATTGCTTGATGCTCCTGGACCTTAATCCACATGTTAGCATATGACCCAAACTTCTTAATAAAGGATATTTACTATTTTCTTTTTTCTCTCCTTTGCTCAGAACCAAGGCATTCTTCCCCAAAGTGCCCTGAGGGTGGGGAATGAGAGGTGAAATTTTAGTTCAGCTTTACCCTGGATGTATACATTTTGAAGGTCTCTAGTTTAATGTACAGAGTAGCTCCAGTCTGATTCCCCACAATTTGTTAAGCTTGAGTTCTTGACTTCTCTCCCATATTTGCATAGTTTGCCAAAATGAAGTCCAGATTTGCTGGCATTAGCAAATGCCCTCACTTCTGTCATCGTGGGTTTCAACCCCATGTTTATATATTTATTTTTTTATTTTTTATTTTTTTATTATTTTATAGACCTTTATTATATATAATGTATGTAATACATAATAGTCTATAATACATGCCAATTATCAGTAACATTACATAGAAATATATCTCCATATTGAGAAATATATAAATTGTTTTATGTGTGTAAAATATATCAAATAATAAACAAAAAAATATGGGGAGGGATGTGATAAAAACCAAAGAAAGTCCAGGGTTATACAGTAGAGCAATATCAATGTCCATTTATTATGCAGAGGCAGATTTCAAATTTATACTTAACCATTGCAAGCCTTTTTAAAAATAATAATGGCTTTTAGCAATTTACTTCCAAGAAGAAGTTAAACTTTCTATTTGTTTTTATTTTTATTTTTTTATTATTTTTATTATTATTTTTTATTATTATGTTATGTTAATCACCATACATTACATCATTAGTTTTTGATGTAGTGTTCCATGATTCATTGTTTGCTCCATGCAGTACGTGCCCTCTCTAATACCCATCACCAGGCTAACCCATCCCCCCACCTCCCTCCCCTCTAGCACCCTCAGTTTGTTTCTCAGAGTCCATAGTCTCTCATGGTTTGTCTTAAAAAAAAAAAAAAAAAACCCATGTTTATATATTTAGATATGCATTGTCAGGGGCGCCTGGGTGGCTCAGTGGGTTACGCACCTCTTAATCTCAGCTCAGGTGTTGATCACAGGGTTGCCAATTCAAGCCCCGTGTTGAAAAATGCATTTTCAAGTAATCTTAGTTTTTTTTTTTTCTTTTAATCGGCTATGTAATTGAGCTGAATAATCTACTTGACATTAATAAAAATGAACATTCTATAGTACTTTTTTTCTCTTAAGTGTATCTTCTTAATATTTGATTTGGGTTCTTACATAAGATTGGTCTTGAATTTTCCTTTCTCATGCACTCCCTGTCACAAATTTTAGTATCAGAGTTACAATATCCACAAAATGAGTTGAGAGGGAATTGTTCGTTTCTTTCTTCCTCCCCTGTTCACTGTTGCTATAACATTAGAAAGAATTTGCAAGATGAGTAAAATTCATCTATACTATCATATGGGACTTTTTTTGTGAGAAGGCTTTTAATTACCAATTCAGTTGGTACAATGGTTATAGGACTATTTAGGCATCGTGTTCTTTGTAGAGCTGGTATCACAATATATATTTTTGTCCACTCCACTAAGTTTTCCAAAATTTTGGCATAAAGCTGTTCCTAGCAGTCTCATTACTTCTCAATGTTAGATGAATCTGAAATCTTGCCCCCATTTGAGCTTTCTTCATTTTTGTCTTTATCGTTCTCAAAAGAGATTTGTCTACATTATATATCTTTCAAAGAATAAGTTCTTAGACTCACCAGTCCTTTTCACCTTTGATTTTTGTATCATAAGAATCTTTTCCTTTTTTATTTTTTTATTTTTTTTATTTTTTTAAGATTTTATTTATTTATTTGACAGAGAGACACAGCGAGAGAGAGAACACAAGCAGGGGCAGAGGGAGAGGGAGAAGCAGGCTTCCCGTGAAGCAGGGAGCCCGATGCGGGGCTCGATCCCAGGACCCCGGGATCATGACCTGAGCCGAAGGCAGACGCTTAATGACTGAGCCACCCAGGCACCCCGAATCTTTTCCTTTTTTAAACTTGTATTTACTTTTTCTTTCTTTTTGTTACTTGCTAAGATGAATGCTCAACTGATATTTTATTCTTTTTTTTTTTATTTTTATTTTTTAAAGATTTTATTTATGTATTTGAGAGAGAGCGAGACAGAGAGAGCATGAGTGGGGGATGGACAGAGGGAGAGAAGCAGGCTCTCTGCCAAGCAGGGAGCCCCATGTGGGGCTTGATCCCAGGACTCCAGGATCATGATCTGAACTGAAGGCAGACGCTTAACCGACTGACCAGGTGCCTCTTATTCTTTATTTTTAATATAGGATTTAAAACTATTGATTCACTTAATGGTTCTCTTTAGTTGCATCCCACAAGTTTTGTTATATGTATTTTCATTATTGTTTAGTAATATTTTAACATCCATTGTGATTTTCATTAGTCCATGTGCTATTTAAAAGTGATTTTAAAAAATCTTATATATATGCACATGTGCGCACACAGGTGATTTTTAATGATTTCTATATAATTGCAGTATATTCAGAGAGATTAATTCATGGAAATTTGTTGAGAAACTTGCATTATGGTTTATTATGTAGCCAGTTTTTATAAGGTTTCCATGTTTTCTGGAGAAGACTACATTTTCTGATTGTTGAGCACAGAATTATTTGTGTCTCCTCAGATCTCAGAAATTTGAGTGTCCAGTTTATCATTGTAGGATTAAACAACATAATCTATTAAAATTTATGACTGATGTTTATTCGATAACAACAAACCCTCTTCGACTCATGGTTTCAATTAGTCTTTCACAAAGACCAACTTCCTCCTGCAATTTATTTAAAAGATAAAATGCCTTTCATTTCACTGAAAAGAGGTGTATTTGTAGGGAAATATGGTCACATATAATTGCAGGGAATTCCCAGTTCTGTGCTGTGCCCCTGCACTGGCAGAAAAACAAGAACTAGTTCAATGAAAATG
Organism: Mirounga leonina; assembly: GCF_011800145.1. Taxonomy (NCBI): domain Eukaryota; kingdom Metazoa; phylum Chordata; class Mammalia; order Carnivora; family Phocidae; genus Mirounga; species Mirounga leonina. Next base: position 82,350,816 of record NW_023270451.1, read on the forward strand.
GGCATTTGTCCGCCATTGTTCCGTTTGCCGTTGGCTGTGATACAGTGTTGCAGCAGGGTAAAGATACAGAAAAGGTTGCATGACCAGATGGCCACGAGGGCGGGGTGCCTAGAAAGAGAAGCTCTAACTGATTCTGAGAAAAAGACTTTTACAATTGCTGTGAGGCTAGTCCCAGCTTGATCCAGTACATGGCTAAAGGATAGGATAATAGTAAATAAGCAGAACTCAGAAGTAGGAGGCAAGATTCGCCTGTGCTGTCACGAAAGTCATCCACCCAATAGAAAGGGAAAATGCATTCAGTGAATGGAGGAACGTACCTCCCCTCATCGTGGTTATTCTTAAGATGGGTGATTGTGTCAGTTATAATAGTTTTGGCTTCAGGTCACAGAATACTGGACAAGCACTAGTTTAAACAATAATGAATTTTAAACTGTCATTATTATTTCATCTCTTGAGAAGCCTGGAGGGAAGGGGTTCCAGATTGGGCAAATTCTATGCCCCACTGGTGCTAGGCACTTTACTTTTCACTCTGCCATCCTTAATGGGCTGGACTTTGTAGTCAGATGTTTCCCTGCGGGGTCTTTCTAACAAAACTGCACAGAACGGCAAGGAGGATTGTCTCTCTCTGTCTCTGTCTCTTTCTCTCTCATACAAACACGCGCATGTGCGCGTGTGCGTGCACACACACACACACATATACAGCCTGTTAGTGGGAAGTATGCTACCAAAATCCCCTAAAAGATTTTATTTTGGATCCTGTTAGTCATGATTCTGTCATATGCATCATGCCCTAGGTACATAGAAGCCTAGACAAGTGAGTGCCCAGCATGTGCAGCTTTCATTATGGAAAGCTGGTCTACTCCCAGTATGGGACATGTTTGAAAACATTTTTTGCGTAAACAGCACACAGGATATCCAGAAGAATATTGTGAAGAATGTCAAGTTTTCTTTTCTCTGTCTTTAATGCAACCCATGGCTAAACTGGAAACCTTTACTTAGCTTTTAGATTGTGCATTTGTACTTATTTTGATGGTAAGGGTGTCTGATATTTTGAGACCCTTCAATAAGGAAAGCCACATTTTGATGCAGACCCTATGAAAAAGATGATCAAACACTTGTACCTGTTATGTCCTGCCTGGCTTCTCTACCCCACACCCTTAGAGCTGGAGGAAGCACCATGAGATCATGAGCAACTCTAATTGGCTGTGAGCCTTGGGCAAATCACCTCACCTCCCTAGTACAGGGCTAGTCTGTTTTTCTTTTCCTTTTTTTTTAGAGAGAGAGAGAGAACAAGTGGGAGGGAGGAGCAGAGGGAGAGGGAGAAGCAGACTCCCCACTGAGCAGGGAGCCCAATGTGGGACTTGATCCCAAGACCCCTAGATCATGACCTGAGCCAAAGGCAGATGCTTAACCAACTGAGCCACCCCCAGGCACTCCAGGCTAGTCTTTGTTAAGATTAAGAGCCTGGGTGTGTCCACTGCACAGTTTTTCAGAAGTGATTCTCACAGTTGCTTTTGCCACTCACATCTTTCTAAGGTCTCTTTCAGCCGTGGGCATATCATGTTTTTCTCATATTGCTGCAACACCCAACTGAAACAGAGCTGGCATCTCTTTCAGCTCATGCAATTTAATCAAAAACCGTTAATAAACACCTACTATGTACAGGGTGCCAAAATGAATAAGTCATGGTACCTTCCCTTTGGGACTCACTATAGAGATGGTTATTGAAATGTAAGTCAGTATATTAAAATATGAAACTTGGGCAAGACACAGAAGTAGCACAAAGGAAGGAATGCTTCATTGCCATTGGGTTATGCACAGTCACTTGAGTGGGTTAGGAACCTCTGGAATACTGTCTACAGAAGAGAAAAAAGCATGGCAGACTTAACCTTATAACCATGTTTCTTAATTTGAAAAAAAAAAAAAAAAGACTTGCTATGATTGATGTAGTTTATTCCTTTTCTCTCTTCTTGTTTGTGTCTTTATCTCCAACTTCCACTAGATACCTTCTCCTAAACCTCCCACAGGTCCTTCCGCGTGAACATATCCAGAACCAAACTCATTATCTCTCACCCAAACTTAATCATTCTCATTTATTACCAGTTGTGACTTTAATAAAGACTTTGTCTGGGGACGTTGCTTAATAAATTATATATATTTATTTATTTATTTTGGTTTTGACCTTTCTGTCCCACTGTTAAAGAGAAGTGGCTATAGTATGTTGCTACAAGTGATTACCAATGAGGGTAGTTAACAATATCCTACGATGTTTTAAACTGTAACACTGTGAACTCACATCACAAAGGGGACTTAATCAAACCAGATATTGTTTAAATGCAGGTGTTGATGTAAAGACTCATATCAAAAATTACAGTATTATGCACAACGAATCATGGAACACTACATCAAAAACAAATGATGTACTGTATGGTGACTAACATAACATAATAAAAAAATTTACAATATTAGTAAGTCAAAATTTTTTTAAAAATCTGGAAATATATATGTCACATGGATTTTCATTTAATTGGGTGATCTACTTTTGTTATATCTCTTTTGTGGCAGATTTTGACAACACATTTATGAGGATGATATTCTGGGTAGAGGCCCCATTTAATTTCCAAAAAAACTACAGCTCACCTTTCTGAGTTGGTTATTTTATGTACTGCTATTGGCTTTTCTTCAGTTTCATATGTGATATATAGCCTACTGAATAATAAAAATGTATTATTACATTTACTTTAACTCTTAGCCTTTGCTTTGACTTTTGCAACAGGAGACCTTTAATTTTTATGCTTTGAAATTCATGAAAATTAACATTTTTGCCTGATGACTTATTTTTCCACTCTCATATGTCTTTCCTCTTGACTGAATTTAGTCTTTTGTAGTGTCGTAGAGGTTGCAGATTACAAAGTTCTCGCAGATTCACAGAATAATGACTGTGGGCTTGAAGAGTATGCTTGGTAAAATTAGAGAATAATTTTCAGATATAAATCTGAGGTGGACATTCTTCTTGCAAATGAATGATATGTTCTTAATAAATATTACATTAAAAGAACACATCTAGTACAAAATGTTTGATCATAGCTATATGAATTATTTTGACTGTATTATTACCCAAGTGTGGCTCATTTGACATGATAAGAAATATGGGGCTAGGTTCTCTCTGTCAGCCTCTCCAGGTTTGCTCACACATGTGTGCACACTCCTGTGTGTGAGCATGAGAGTGTGTGTATCTTGTTATATTTTTTTAGTAAGACTTATCATAGTCATATATATTAAAACATGTATGTGTGCATACTTCAATACACGAGGGAAATCAATGATGATGTACTGTTCAGAAATGAACAAGGTGGTGTAAACACTGTCTCTGAGTCTCTGCTTGCATAATGGAGCTCATGGTGGATGGCAGGTGCTGTAGCTACTGGATTGAGAGAGAGGATGCAGCTCTCCATCATAAGCATTCCCCATAACACAGCCATCAATGAGCTGAAACATTGAACTAGCTCCCCTGTCTACCGGGAGAGAGCTGCTCAGGCTGTCAGCCCACAGCACAGGTACAGTTCTCATTTTAATACATTAATAAGCAAATATTCCCCTACACTTAGCTGATGTGCTCTTACTCTGAAAGATAAATCCAGCTTTGGGATACTGACAAAGTGAGTCTTTTGAACCTGTTAGAGGGAAAACGGTTTACCATGATCTGAGATAACTGTAACCTGAAGATGAGGGATGTTGCTTGCGAGAGCACTTAAGAACAAACACTGACCATCCTGGCCGTATTTTAATGTCCTTTTCGCCCTTTTCATTGGGAAACACTTCATCTTACTTCTGCTGGGCTCCTGTCAGAGTTTTCCTTGGTGTGAATTGTTGCACTCAGTTGTTCATTCCTGAACTGTGTCCTGGAAACTTTTTCTCCCATCTTCTCAGAAGTCAAGAGGAATAGATCAGTCTTATGTCATTTAGTAAGCAACTTGGTAGCACTCAGTACTTAACTCTATCTTTCTTACATTATGACACTTCCTCTTCATCTCTAACTTTGCTTCAAATGATAGAATTAATACCAAGAGACTTTATTCTCCCTGAAACTTAATGGGCAGGGAGCTTTACTTAGCCAGTTATGGGATTTGTTTGAATGGCTTCAAGCTAGAGAGCCTGCTGCATGCATCTGCACAGTGCAAACAGGATCAGAACACTTGGGAGAATTAGCTAGGACTCCATCCACCTCTTGATGATGGTCTAGCCAAACGCCTGGGCAAAGCTCCCACTCTGTGGGCACTCTTTTTTTTTTTTTTTTAAGATTTTATTTATTTGACAGAGACAGAGAGAAGAGCAGGGGGAGAGGGAGAAACGGGCTCTCCGCAGAGCAGAGAGCCCAATGCAGGACTCGATCCCAGGACCCTGAGATCATGACCTGAGCCGAAGGCAGACGCTTAACCGACTGAGCCACCCAGGCGCCCTATGGGCACTCTTTGATGAGGCATATCCTCACTTCCTCCATGGCCCCTTTTCTCCTACACTTTATTGCTGACCAAGCCCCCAACTGGTTCACATTCTTCCTTTTATGTGTTAAAATATTTAATTAGGATATTCCAACCTAACTGACCAGAGAGGCCTCTCTGAGAGAAGATGAAAGATGTCCTACCTCTTCTTAACCCTTGTTGGTGCTTTTAACCAGGATGCCAATTTTCCAGCATTCAAAATGGCCTGTCTCAAACCTGCTAATGTTTTCTGTGCTTTGCATATTATCACAATATGTCCATTTTACTAGATTTTTTTATACCAAGAAAAGTCATTTTATTATTAATTTTGAAAACCTACCCTTTTACCACACATTTGAGGTAGGTGTAGAAATAACTACAACCCTGACAATTTTAAATTAGTATTTTCATATTCTTTGCTGCAGGTGTAGGAGAAATTTCTTTTACAGGTTTATTATTTTGACTGGGTAAGCCCAAAGGAAAGAGGGTATGTCTTATTATTTTAATATTTAATTATTAGAGCATTGAGATATTTTTGAGAGTAATTATTACTCCATAAAGGGAAGTTCTGGATTTGACAAATGTATCATTCTCTTGAGCTGTTTCTGGGCATAGGCAGTAAGTAGAAGATAATGGTGTCCAGAAACTTTCCTTGAATGCCCTGGTCTTTATATTAAGTGTGGATCATGGGTAGCAATGCTTGTTAATCACTGAGAGTCAGAGCTGGGAGCATTTCAGTGTATTGTACTCAAGCCCCGGTTTATTTTTAATTCGGTTTGGCTTGGTAAAGAATTGTATTTTCTTTGGCACCTTTTTGTATAGAGAAGAAGATATGCAATGGAGATAGAATAAACATTTTTAAAAATGTAAACTGCCAATATTTTACTTTTGCTTCCAAAAGAAAGACTTAGGACAGATACATTCATCAGAAGAAAGCAAAGAGAGTCTGCAAATCCATTTGTTTTAATGTGTCTTTCTAGCAGGTGGTAGGAGTTCAGTCTAAATAATGGAAAGCCATACTGACAATAAAACTCATTTCACAGAGATGAATTTCAAATATTCCAATAGGCCTGCATTTAGCTTGGAAACTATAACCCTTAAGACTATCATTCAAATTTTAGCATTTTTTCCCCCTCACACAGGAGCAGGTTTTATCGTATTTGCCAAAAAATATGCCTAGGGATGGTAAGAAACTTTTGATGTTCTAGCCTTCTTCTGAGGGAATGTGGCCCCTTAGGAGTTCAATTAAATGGCTAAATGTCTGCTTTTCTAGTCATAACATGGTTATTCCACTATTACCACTAAAAAGTAACTTATTTATAGGTCTCTGTGGAGCCTGACATTTTCCTTCAACCACAATTTAATGTCCATCTTCAAATTTTGCTCACCATAGCATTTATTTGAAATCAGTATTGTTTTTAATTTTTTTTAATAATGTGAAACATGGCCTCCACCAAGGTGGAGCTTGCAGACTGAGGGCTTGAGCAAATGCTCAGTGACAGAGCGTGGCCCTTAGGCTACACCCCAGAGACTTTCTGTGAGCCTGTTCCCTTCCTCCAGAGGAGGAGCTGTTAGTCAGCCCTGTGCCCTGGACACTGGGAAGGGGAGGGCACTGGCGATCCCAAGGGTGCCATCTGCAGTGTCCCTGAAGAGCCTCCATGGTCGCCACTTCGCACCTTCTCCCCGCAATGACCCGATTCACTGACATTCCCAGTTGCAGCTTCTCCGAATATCACTCTGGCAATCTTGTTGGGGGGTGCCCTCTTTCCTGACACCCTGTCCATTGGGATTTTGAGCCTTTCAGGGCATCAGCGTGCAGCCTGGTTCACATCTCCACAGGTGCACAGACACATTTTCCCCTTTTGCCAACTCTGTTTTCACTCCTCATCTACTTCATTATCTTTAAAACTCTGTTGAAATTTCTCACCCATCATGCACTCCAATTTCTCTGACATTGCAAAGTTTCTGCTTTGTTATCAATCTTGTTATTTGGTGCGTTTTCAGAGACAGAAGAAGGAGAACCGTGCTCCATTTATCAAGTCCCCTGCAACAGGAGTTCTTAGATGTTTGTGATTCATAGATATTTATGAGAAATTGATGAATACTTGTATCCTCTTCCACAGAAATATATACACATAGACAATCTGCATGATACTGGGGGGGGAAGATATATGTGTGGGAGGGAAGAAACATGATAATGTGTGGAGTTTTCCTACAGAGGATGAGGAGGTTTCATTTGTTTTGAGAAATCTTAAAAGTTGTGTCTGTTAAATTCCCTCTTTCAGAGACATTTATTTATTAATCATCAAACATCCATATTTTGGATGCTTACTCTGTATCTTGCTTGTGACTTGGTCCTGAGAATACAGATGGTAGCTCCAGCTTGCAGGCTCTTGGTAGGGGAGAAGTGAGAAACGAAGAACTATACTGAGTGTGATAGGAGGCTATGGTATAATTTATGCACCGAGTGTTCCTGAGGCACTTAGGGGATGGACCTAGAATTTGGGGTAAGGGGGCAGTCATCGGGGAGGTTTTCTTGAGGAAATGATGCCTGAATTTCTTAAAAATTTTGTCTATTTGAATATTATGTATTTAGAATATTTATAACTGTTTAGTGAATTTTATGTTTGTTATATACTAACCTTTCTTATCCCTGATGGTGCCTTTTTTCTTGGTTTGTTTTTGGTTTTATCTTAAAATATATTTTTACCACTTCATCCTCCTCAGGGACAGTGAGCATTATTTCTGTGTGTCAGACCATTTGCTTAATAATTTACGTGCACTCACTTCATTCTCAAAATGACACTATGAGATAGATACTATTGTTTTCCTCTATTTTAGAGATGAGGAAACACTATAAGGCACAGTTTTAAGTCATTTAGTGAAACATATAATTGGTAACCTGGAATAAGCAAGATTCGACTCAGAGCTTGCCCTGGAGACTGTACTTCTCCACATATTAATACCAATGTTGATATTATAAATTATATCAATATTTTGGGGACTCTGTCACTAAGGTAGTATATCATCAGATCCACCAGCTACTTAAACATTTGTATTTGCCTTGCTTATCTTTTTCAATTCTTTTACCTTCAACTTTTCTTGGTTCCTGTGTTTCAGTTGTGCTTCTTTGAATTAGAATATGGTTGGATTAAAAAAAAAAATCCACTGGTACAACCTCTGTTCAGTGTGATGTTCAGTGTTGTGAAAATCAATTTTAGCTATTGTGATACTTGGATATATTTCTACCATCTTGTTTTGTTTTTTGCTTCTGCTTTTTCTATGTGACTTTTATTCTTCCTTTTGCTTGATTAAATATTTTAAAAGATATATATGTCCCCCAATGTAAAATTGCATACTGCATATTTTCAATTTTGGGATTATCTTTATAATTTTTTCGTGAGGATTTATAAAATTCAAAAGTAACATAACATCTTGATCTTTCTTCTAAACTATGAGAGAAATTTGGTTTATTAGTTTGCTGAGGCTACCACAGCAGAATACCATAACAGACTCAGTGGCTTAAGCAACAGAAGTATTTTTTCACACTTCTGGAGGCCCGAAGTCAAAGATCAACATGCCAGGGTTGGTTTCTGATAAGGCCTCTCTTTCTAGCTGGAAGGATGGCTGCCTTGTGGCCACCTCCTCACATGACTTTTCTTCAGAGCACTCAGGGGGAGAGATTGATCTCTGGGTCCCTTCCTCTCCTTATAAGGACACCAGTCCTATGGGATTAGGGCCCACCCTTATGACCTCATTTAACCTTTATTACCTCCCTAAACACCCTGTCTCTAAATATAGTCACATTGGAGGTCGAAGCTTTAACATAAGAATTTTGGGAGACACGATACAGTCCAGAACACTTGACATAATGTAATTTTTCATCCTCTGCCATCCTATAGCCTACTTTGGTCCTACATTTTAGTTCTACCTCGTCTTTAACTTCAGTATTATCATTTTTATAATTTTATTTTTATGTAGTTGATGTATTTTTAGATTTTCCCATGTTTGCCATTTTTTTCCCCCTCGTACCATACCTTCCTGTATTTATGTTCTTTTTGGACTTAGTTCCTTTCTCCTTGACACACATCCTCCAGTTTTGATGATTTTTAATGGGGGTCTGTTGGTGGTAACTTGCTTTAATTTTTCTTTGCCTGAAAATGTTTTAATTTCACTTTTTCTCTTGTTTGATAATTTAGCTTGATATACAATTCTGGATTGGAATTTTTTTTTTCCCAGCACTTTGAATATGTTCTGCTGCATTCCACCTTCCGTTTTCCCTCATTAAGAAGTTTCCTATCTACTTTAGGACTCCTCTGTTTTCTGTCTTGCTACTGTTATGCTCTTAGGTGATATGATTTTACATTATTCTGTGTCTATTAGATTTATTTTTAAAAAAATTTGGGGGGAATTATTGTCCTCTTTGAATCTGAATTTTTAATCAGTTCTGGAAACTCTCAGGCATTATATCTTTGAATTCTTTCATCATTCTCTCTTTTCTCTCCTGAAATTGTAATCAAATATATGTTAGACCATATTTCCATGCACCACATTTTAAAATTTATATTTAATATTTTTGATCACTTTTCATTTCAGGACTACATACTGGGTAACCAATCTATCTTTCATTTTACAAATACATTCTATAACTTTGTCTCATGTGCTTAATGCAACTAATTAATTTTTAATATTAATACTATATTAATTCCTGGAGGATCTATTTGCTTATTTGTCAAATCTGACTGGTTCCTTTTAATATTACCTTATTCCTTTCTTACATATTTGATTCCACTTTTTATTTCTTTAATTATTTTTAATGTCTTACCATATTCCCAATCCTAAAATCTGAAATTCATGGAGGCCAGATTTTTTTATGTGATATTTCTGCTGGATCTTGTTCATTATGTTTGTTTTATGTTTTGTATCTTTGGATTTTGAGTTTAAATCTCTCAGGTTTTTTCTTCAGCAAGCCTGTAATCCTAGAGTCAGTCCAGAGAAGATTTAGACTCCTTTCAAATGATAGCAGCTTGAGACCATTTTTTTCTATTTTAATCTCTTGGCTTGGGGCGTACATCCTGTCGTTCCTGCGAATTTGAAAGCCACAGTGTTGTTGAGCAAGCCTGTGGTTTATGAATTCTCAGAAAGTTTTTTTTTTTCCTATAGTTTTTTTCTTTCTATAGGCTAGGAAAAGAGTCAAATTTCCTTGTCATCTTTCTTTGCTGACTAGTAAATTTTTCTCCAGTATCTACTTCTACTGAGATTTAAGCATTTTCAGGCTTTATGTGGTGGTGGTGTTGGGTTGGTGGGGGGGGTCCTATTTTTGCACAGGTCCAACACTTGATTTTTAATTCTGCTTGGCCTTTAAAATCCAAACCTCTGCATTACAAAGATTAGCACATAGCTTCTGAATTCCAATAGCTCAGAATCATCTGGCACCCTGAATTTCAGCTTTTTCTTTTTCTTTGACGCCTGAAAATTTCTCCTACTGTATTGGATGCTTAGATATATAATTTAAAGGATGTGTGTTACATTTTTATCTAGCATTTCTAGGTTTTTTGAACTGGAAAAGTTTCAGGCTTTCACATTGCTACATCATAGGAAATGGAATTCGCTAGAGGTTATTATTTCTGTCTTTTTCCTAAATATTCTATAATATTCTACAAATATTATTGAATGTCAAATATTGTTAAATAAATGATCTCATAGTAGAGAATTTATATTATGATAAAAAGAGATATAGTAAAAATTTTACAAATGTTTTCATATGCAATGAGTCATTTTTTAAAAACTCAGAATAAATGTCAGCATTTGGGGAGAAATATTATTGGAGAATATAGGGTTAATGAAATTTGAGACATTCTCAAAGTATTTTGCCTTCAAACTGACTTCATATTTTGTTGATGAAATTTGCTAAGAGAATAAATTTCAAGTGCTCTCACCACACACAAAAAATGGTAACTATGTGAGGAGTGGATATGTTAATTAGCTTGACTGTAGTAATCATTTCACTATGCATATGTATATTAAACATCATGTTTTACACATTAAGTATCAACAGTTTTATTAAAAAATAGTAAATGAAAAAAGAAAAGGATCAGATAGGTGACCTAGTCAAGGACACATAACTACATAACTAATATAAAGCAGGGCTGGGATTCCAACTAGTTCTGCTATTCTGCAGCCCACACTCCTACTAGGATTGTATTTGACAAAATATTGCATTCTTCCACAGTAAATAACAAACTGCTTATACTTTTGAAGAAGAATCAAGAAGACAATATTTATTTTGTGAAAGTATGAATGTATCTATTTTATGTATTAGATACACTGGCAGGTTATGGTCATAAGAAATTAAGGTTATCAAATGTAAGTCTTTGATTTTGTATTTTGCACTCTTGCTATGTATGAATACACAACTAAGTTTTAAATAAAAACCACTTCACATTTTTTAAAAGACATAAAAGAGCCAAATTATTCAGTTTGGTAATTCTGAACTTCTTTTTATGGTTGCCCCTGGGCAGCTATGGCTTTTTAAATCATATTGTACAATTTGATTTGCAAATTGATAACTATCCCAATTTGTCAAGATATTTAGTCTGTTTTTCTGGTTTGCTTTTATTCTCTATGGTCTTACAATTTTCTTCATTACTTTTAAAAGACACTCAGACATATGTCCAGTATCTTTTAGATTTAAGCTAATTGTTATAAACACAGTTAACGTATCTTATGATTATTACATGAGGATAGGAGGGTAGATCCACAGATAATTTTATTTAGAAATAATTGATCCACCAAGGCAATGAATCTTTTATAAATATTAACTTTTTATAATATCCTAAGGTTTATAATAAAAATAAGGTTTACACTAAGGTTTATAATATACTAAGTGTTTTATAAGGTTTTAGTATTCTAAATTATACATATTCAAAATTATTCTAGCTACCTAAGTGGTCTAATAAATTATATCAAATTAATTTTAATTAAATAAATCAAGCTAGTAAGTGCATTTTAAAAAATAAATATTTTCAGGCACCTGGGTGGCTCAGTCAGTTAAGCATCGAACTCTTGATTTCGGCTCAGGTCATGATCTCAGGTTTGTGAGATCGAACCCCACGTTGGGCTCCTTGCTTGGCATGGGGCCTGCTTAAGATTCTTTCTCCATCTCCCTCTGCCCCTCCCCCTCTTTTTAAAAAAAAGTTCCTTAATATATGACACCATATTTTGCAAATCATTACAAATATATTTTGCATTTAGAAAACTGGAACATTAGAGGGAAAGAAAGACTTGGAAGTTCTATTTTATATCCTGTTAATTCATTTTATCAAATAAATAGAAGACTCCTGATCAGGTTGTAACATGATCAGACTAATATTTTTAATAGCGATCACTTGGGCTTCATGCTGGAGATGGGTGGTGGAGAAGCTATGATAGGGCTCATATGGTGCAGAATCTGATTGAGAGGATTATTTAAAAGGGGAGGCTGAAACAATGTGATTGACATGATGCATTTCAGGGAGTGAGGATGGAGGTGCCAGGGATGACTCTGGTTGTTTAGTATGTGCAACTTCTTAGATGAAAGTGCAGTGAAGACTTTTTGAGTGACCACCAATATAGATAGGGATGATGTTAGAATACCAACTGGGATCAAGAACAATATATCTTGAGTTTTGAACATGTGTGACACATTGGAATGGAGAACTTTAAGAAGCTTCTGGATACGTCAATTCTGAGCTCAGAGGAAAAACCTGAAATGGAGATATCATATTCGTATAGTAGGTAGTTGAAGCAATGGGTTTGGTAGGACCATTTTCCCCCCCCTTTTTTTTTTGACTGAAGTGTAGTTAACATACAGTGTTATATTAGTTTCAGGTGTTCACTATAGTGATTCAACAATTCTCATTGCTCATCACAATAAGTGTACTCTTAATCCCTTTTATCTGTTGTACCCATCCCTCCACCCACCTCCCCTCTGCCAACCACCAGTTTGTTCTCTGTGTTTGAGAGTCTTTTTGTTTGTCTCCTTTTTGTTTGTTCGGTTATTTTTTGTTTTTGTTTTGATTCTCAAATTCCACATAGGAGTGAAATCATATTGTATTTGTCTTTTTCTCTCTGACTTATTTCACTTAGCATTATACCTTCCAGGTCCATCCATATTGTTGCAGATGGCAAGATCTCATTCTCTTTTTTATGGCTGAGTAATAATCCATTGTGTGTGTGTGTATGTGTGTGTACCACATCTTAATCCATTCATCTATCAATGGACACTTGGGTTGCTTCTGTATCATGGCCATTGTAAATAATGCTGCAATAAACATAGGGGTGAATATATCTTTTTGAATTTAGTGTTTTGTTTTCTTTGGGTAAACACCCAGTAAGGAGTTACTGGATCATATGGTATTTCTATTTTTAATTTTTTGAGGAACCTCCATATTGATTTCCACAGTGGCTGCACCAGTTTGCATTCCCAACAACAGGGCATGAGGGTTCCTTTTTCTCCACATCCTCGCCAACACTTGTTTCTTGTCCTTTAATTCTAGCCATTCTGACAAGTATAAGGTGATATCTCATCACAGTTTTGATTTGCATTTCCTTCATGATTAGTGCTGTTGAGCATCTTTTCATGTGTCCATTGGCCATTTGTATGTTTTCTTTGGAAAAATGTATATTGAGGTCTTCTGCACATTTTTTGGAGAGGACCATTTTTATACAGAGACTTCCAAGAAAACAGACCTAGCCCAGGACAAACTTTGACAGACTCCTACATTTATACATTAGGTAGAAGACAAGAAATCAGTAATGGAGATTGAAACGATATTGCTAGAAAAGTACAAAGAAAACCCTGGATGATGTTAGCCAAGGAAGGAAATATTCAAGAAGAAAGAATGGCTTCTCAAACTCTTCAAGTATTTGCATTTTATGTACTCATATGGATAAGTAGTGACATTATTTAATACAAATATATTCATATTTCTGAACTTACCTTCCTGGTGAGATTTTAATATTATTGAGGACAAAAATAATGTGGTTTTGGGTCTTTAATAAATACAAAAATGATTGAAATAATTTGAGCCATTTGGAATAATAAAAATGATGATGATAATTTCTAGATCTCTGGTATATACCATGGACTACAGTTTTCTAGGCACTTACTTCATGTGTATGTTCTAATTAATTATTCACAACAACCTCCTGCACTAGAGTTTTATAATTTTCTCTATTTTATAAATAAAGAAACAAGGAACAGAGCATTTAATTAATTTACCCATGGTCAAAAAGTGGTAGAGACAAAATCCCTAGCCTTGTATCTTCTACTCATCCATTATAAAAGGCAGAAAATAAACATACATGTAATAAATGTAAATAACATACTAAATTTGAAAAAGTCAACAGATTATATTAAATAATTTACATAATTAAAATTAGCTAAAAAATTGTCTCCAAAGAAATTAGCCTTTCCCTAGTACCACCACTATTTTATAATAAAGCTAGAATCACTGCAGTCTCTTGCCCACTTCTCATGTTCTCCTTCAGCACTGCAATTTATTATTCACACCCACCTCTATAGCTCCCCATATTTCCCACTGACCTAAATGGTAAAACCAGGTCAAACTCTCAGTCTTTATATAACTCGATTCTGTGATCTTTCCCACTCACCACTGATGCTGATGACCATTCCTTCACTTCATTGATATCATTTCTTCTTGGTTTTTCTTTTACCTCTTTCTCATTTTTCTTCACTGGTTTATTTTTCTGATCCTACCCCTGATGTGTAGATGATTTCTAGAGTCCAAACTTAAAGGTTTCTTTGATTAGTGCATTATGCAATTTCTTCATGCAGTTTCTTCCACCTCCAGAGCATAATTACTCCCAAATCTTTTTCAAACTCTGATCTCTCTCCTGATATGCAGACATTAATATTAACCTGTAGATTGAACATTTTATCTTGGATATCCCCCGGCTACTTCAGACTTGAAAAGTTCAGCTTTGAGCTTGTCAAAACCCACCCACCACACTTTCTCCTGTCCCCTTTCATCCTACCCACTAAAGACCGAATGCTCTTCCTGCGTCTCCTCCATTGGGTGAGGCAAAAGCATTCATTTAGTTGCTCAACCAGAAATCTGAGAGTCCTTCTAGTTGTCACTGTCTTGTGTACTCCCTGTTTCCAGTGCATCAGCCAGTTCTGCCATATTTTCCTGTGAAATATCTTTCATCTATTTCCTCTAGGTTAGCTTTTATGACATATTCTAGATCAGAATTTGGAATTTCTGGTTGCCTAGGTGGCTCATTTGGTTAAGTGTCTGCCTTCGGCTCAGGTCCTGGGATTGAGCCCCAGGTCATCGGGCTCCCTGCCCAGCGGGAAGTCTGCTTCTCCCTCTTCCACCACCCCCCCACTCGAGCGCGAGTGCTCTCTCTCTCTGTCCCACAAATAAATAAATAAAAACTTAAAAAAAAAAATTTGGAACTTCTCCGGCGTCTCTTTTATAAGACAATCCCTACTTCAGGTTTCCCCTCTGCCAGCCCATTCTCATTTCCGCCAGAGAGAGAATAGCATGACACATAAGGATCAAGTCATTTTCTTGCTCACAATCCTTCATTGTCTGTTTGCTCCTCCAACAGACAGTTGTTGAGCTCCAGCAAGATTCAAAGTCTTGTGGCATTTGCGTTCTACTAACAGTAGAAACAGCAGTAAACAGACAGCATATCAGATGACAATAAATGTTATGAAGGAAAATAGATTGGGTAAAGTGGGCAGAGTGCTAAGAGGCAGGAGTGTTACCTAACTGGCAGCCAATGAAGTCCTGCAGCAGAGACCTGGAAGGACGTGAAGAGGAAAGGTTAAACATCCCCTCATTCCGGAATGAAAATCCAAACATCCATTCCCTTATCATTCATCTAGCAAATGCAGAGAAGTCCATATATATTATGTTGTAAAGTATACATACCTTCAATCTATTCAACAATAATTTGTTTCCAAACTTTATAACAGACACCTTGTATCTTGAACGTCTCCCATGTACCCCCCCATGGATAATTCCAAGATAGGTAGGGTGGTGAGCTTTATGGCATGTGAGTCTTCCTTAACAAATATGTTTTTTTTTAAATAATAGAGAAGCAGGACAGTATTACTGATACACAAAATACACTGAAAGAGGAGAAACACACACTTATGGAAGTAAATATTTTAAATAAACCAATCCAGATAATTAGAAATTTTGACAACATCTGTGATAAGAAACAAGTAGCTGAAGAACTAGAATGAGGAACTTAATAGAATAATTTTAAATACATTAGTCTCGGAAGGTCCTTCTCAAAAGGTGACACGTGAGCTGACCTGAATCATAAGAATAAGTCAGCCATGAAAAATGTGATGAAAAAGAAAATTCGAGGCAGAAAGGGCTTGTTTTTCCTGAGGCACAGACACAAGAATGGGAGGCTGAAACACTGTGATCAAGGACAGCCATCTTAAGCATGTAATTAGGGAACTAGCAATTCGGGCCCACAAAAGTATGACAGACCCATTCTAATTATGATAAATTTACTTACAATGAAAGTATATTTTGAGGAAAAAAATCAAACTTTTGTAGAATTTTTTCTTTTTTTTATTATCTTCAATTAGTCAACATATAGTACATCATTATTTTGTAGAATTTTCTTATTTATTTAATGGTTTAATTAATAGTATTTTAATTTTTAAATCTTGAAAGTTGTTCTTAGTGGTTTCATGTGTCCTGATATTTGTAGGATTTAGAAACTCTTTAGGTCTAAATCTGGCTGAGAGGGGTATGCACTGAAGTTGGGGTGGGAGGTAGGAGTCAGAACATTTCATCTTTTAAGACCACAGAAGTCTTCCTGGTTTGATAACACAGAGTATCAGTATATGAGGATCAAGGGTCAGACCCCACTAAGGGGTCTAGCTAAAGGTGTCCTTTAGTTACATGAAAATCACTGAAATTAGGAAGAGCAGTCTCAGTGACAATCCCTGGGCACTGAATGCAGATTAAAGTGGTGGAAAGAGTAAGTAGGACATGGGGAAATGGAGACGGGATAATTTCATTTAACTGGGAGATAATTTCATCTAAAATAGGTTCTTGAATAGCAGAGTTTTTAGCATAAACCACCATTTCATGTTAGCTGGAACATCAGCTTTTAAAAAAGTTTTTATTTTCAGACCATTTAAAACTTGAAAAAAAAAATTCCAGGAAGAGCACAAAAGCCACCAGTATAACTTTCACGCAGAGACCTCATTACATTACCCCATCCAGTAACGTCCTGTGTGGCAGAAAGACCCCAGCTGCGGTCACACGTCACATCTTTGTTCCTGCCTTTGCAGTGTCTGCCAATAGGAATCCGATCGTCCGCTGTTTCTAGACTTCCACAGCCTTATCATTCCTAAAGACCTCCCCTGGGTCAGATGTTTCCGTGACTACACCTACACTGTGCATCTGGGGCAGATGGACCACTAGACAATGCTCTGGGCTTCTCATTGCTTCCTATCAGGGGCCCATATGTCCATCAGTCCCGTTACTGGTGGTGATAAATTGGATCACTTGATTACAGAGAGGTCTCCCCTGTTCCCTGCTGCAAAATGACTGCTTTCCCCTTTGAAAGTAATACGTTTTTAGGGAGACACTTAGAGACTTTCTTTGTTCCTCATCTAACTTTCACCCACACATTTGAGTATCCATTGACAGTTCTTGCCTGATTTAATTACTATTGTGATTGTTGCCAAATGGTGACTTTCTAATTCCAGTATGCTTTTTACATTTATTAGTTAGGATAGTGCTATAGAAACAGATTCCTTTTCTCTCCATTTAATCACTCATCTTTATGTGGGTGGACTCATAGATTCCTATGTTTTTCAATGAGATATATGTATAAATTTCTCCCTCCCTCCATTCCTTCCTTCTTTTGATACTCAAGATATTTTTTAATGCTCAAATTATTTATTTGGTACTTAAATTGTCTAGATGTGAGCAATGGAAACCTACTTGAGGCTGGCTCCTGTGTCATTCTGACGTGACCCCCGTCATTCTTGGAACACTTTTTTTTTTAATATAGTTGACACACAACGTTACATTAGTTTCAAGTGTGCGGCATTTTGACAAGTCTGTACCTTATGCTGTGCTCACCACAAGTGTAGCTACCATATGTCATCATACAAAGCTGTTACAGTACCACCAACTCTATTTCCTATGGGGTCCCTTTCATCCTTGTGACTCGTTCATTTTATAACTGGAAGCCTGTACCTCCCACTCCCCTTCACCCATTTTGCCCAACCTCCCACAACCTTCCCCTCTGACAACCATCAATTTGTTCTCTGTACTTATGGCCTTGTTTCTGCTTTTCTGTTTGTCCATTTGCTTTGTTTATTAGATTCCATATATAAGTGAAATCATATGGTTTTCGTCTTCTTCACTTATCTCACTTATCATAATGCCCTTGAGGTCCATCCATGTTGTCACAAATGGCAAGATCTCACTTTTTTAAAATTAATTAATCAGTTGGGGTGCTTGAGTGTCTCAGTCGGTTAAGCATCTGATTTCAGCTCAGGTCATGAACTCAGGATTGTGAGATCAAGCTTTGTGTGGGGCTCAGCACTAGGTGAGGAGCCTGCTTAAGATTCTCTTTCTCCCTCTGACTCTGCCCCTAAAAAAAAATAAATAAAAATAAAATAATTATTTTTCTTTCTCCAAATTTTTATTTAAATTCTAGTTAGTTAACATACAGCGTAATATTAGTTGCAGATGTACAATGCAGTGATTCAACACTTCCATACGACACCCAGTGCTCATCACAAGGGCACTCCTTAATCCCCATCACCTGTTTCACCCATCCCCCTAGCCCCCACCTCCCCTCCAGTAACTCTCAGTTTGTTCTCTATAGTTAAGAGTCTGTTTCTTGGTTTGTCTCTCTTTTTCTTTTTTCCCCAATATTCACTTGTTTTGTTTCTTAAATTCCACATGAGTGAAATCATATGGTATTCGTCTCTCTGACTGACTTATTTCACTTAGCATAATATCCTCTAGTTCCATCCATGTTGTTGCAAATGGCAATATTTCATTCTTTTTTATGACTGAGTAATATATATGTATATATATGTTATATATTCTTCTTATATACATCTTATTTATCCATTCTATTGATGGGCACTTAGGTTGTTTCCATATGTTATCTATAATGCTGCAATAAAAATAGCAGTGCATATATCTTTTTTGAATTAGTGTTTTTGATTTCTTTGGGTAAATACCCAGTAGTGGAATTACTGGAGTTAATGATATTTCTAATTTTAATTTTTGAGGAACCTCCATACTGTTTTCCACAGTGGCTGCACCAATTTACATTCCTACCAACAGGGCATGAAGGTTCCTTTTTCTCCACATCCTCACCAACACCTGTTATTTCTTGTCTTTCTGATTTTAGCCATTCTGAGCACTTCTTTACTTTCTGGTGCAATAAAATGTTCCGGGCTCCCATTGTACTTTCCCTGATCCAGCTCTGGAATCAGCCATTTCTCCAAGAGGTCCTAGAGACATAATTTCAGTAGAGAAACTAAGATCTGAACTATAGGGGTACTCACTGTGTCTGGGGGTAACCCTGCTCCCAGACCATCTCCAGTGAATGGTAGGAACCATCTGTATGTTGAGCCCATACACCATTCCAGCTAGATTTATTTCTGTAACTATCTGTATAATCCTGAAAACCACAAGGGCACCCTGATAGATTAAATTCTAGTCCAAACGACAAGATCATTCAAGATTTTACACTTTTCATTTGTATCCTCCTTTCCTGACAGTGAGAACCTTGCTCCCACTGTCCTCAATATATTTATTTACTTGCTCAATCAGCCTGTATTGCAGTCACGCTCCCAGCCATGCTGGATGGGTGTGCTCCCAGGATGCTCTTGCTGGGTAGGCATCAGCCGCCAGGGAGTCACTCTCAGCCTGCTCGAACACCCTGCTGGCTTGGATTCCAGCCCCCACCAGTGTGAAATATTCAGGCAGGTTGGGTAAACAGCAGAGATGAGTAGACATTTTGCACAATCATCCTAGATTATATTAGAAGGAAGATCTAAATGTGTTTTGAGCATCCTTACCGCGTCCCACCAGCCTCTCTCTGACTTCCCAAACTTCCCAACTTTAAAATAAGTATCAATAGAGAAACCTCATACACGTGTGGCTTTCGACATGTACGATTTCTACCCTGTTGCCTGTTGTTTGCTTTTTCTGTCCCATCAGGTTCACATGATAACTTAGAACAGTTTCGATTGGTGTTTTAATGTCAAAACAAATATCAGCATGTTTTTCACGATGTATTTCTGAATTAAAATTTTAAAACCTTCTGTCAGCAAGAATAATAAAATACTGAGTGGACTTCAAATCAGGTATGACATTTTTATGTGCGAAGTCTTGAAACAGAAATCTCCAACGTGCCAGTTAGGTTACATAATTATAACGACCCTGCAAAGAGGAAAGGTTTCCCATTTCACTGGGAGTGAGAGGTGTTGAGTCTGCAAGGTGACAATTAGTGTGGGTGTCACCCTGCCAGATCGTGGAGCCCAGTAACAACCCATGTGTACACAATGCATTTTTTATTCCAAATTCATAGATATTTAAAGTTTTAAGCCAAAACAAACAAAAATTAATCTTCTCATTCTATATAATCTTTCTATTAACTTGGCAAATTTCAATTAAGTTTAACTCTCTATCCATTCATTTCTGACCCTGAGAATCCCAGCTGCAGATTTTTATCTCCAAACACTCCGCTATTGATCTACTAAGTAGGTTAATTCTTGAGCTTTAGAGTGGTCACTGCAAGTATCACAGGGACTGATACACTAGTATTTTTACTGAAATAATATTTGTACAGTAGAGGAACAAATGCAGAAAACAGTATGTTCTCGACTACTGCATAAAAACTACCTCAAAATTTAGTGGCTCAACACAGGAAGAGCTTATTCTCTCTTCCTTTTTTGTGGGCCAGTAATTCAGGAACAGCTTGGCTGGGAAGTTCTTGGAGTTCTTATGAGGTTGCAGCTTTATGTTTCCTGCAGCCTCAGTCATCTGAAGGCTTGACTAGGATTGGAAGCACTAGTCCGAGATGGCTTACTCACATGGCTAGCAAGCTGCTGCTGGCAGTGAGGTCCCATTTCCTCTCCATATGGGCGCCTCTCCAGTAGACTGCTTGAGGTTCCTCATGGCCTAGGGGCTGGCTGCCTCAGAGCCAGTGATCCAAGAGACCAATGTAAAGGCCTCTAATGCCTTTTATTACTAGGCCTTGAAAGTCACAGACACACTGTCACTTCTGCAGTGTTCTGTTTGTCACACAAGTCAGCACTGATTCAGTGTGGGAGGGAACCCCACAGGGTATGAATAGCAGGAGGTGGTGTGTGGCTATCTTGGAGGTCGGTTACCATAGTTTGCCCTCTGGAACCCAAAGATTCATGTCTCTTCCACATGAAAAAGTATACTTACTTCCTCCAAAGGCCCTTTAAGCTTCCTTCCATTAGAGGGTCTGCTCAGAATCCAGCAACTCATCATCTGAGTCAAGTTCATACCAACATGAAGCTCCTAGGGAATTCTAAGAACAAAGAAAGCTATTTAAATACAGCTTCTCGGGGCGCCTGGGTGGCTCAGTTGGTTAAGCGACTGCTTTCGGCTCAGGTCATGATCCTGGAGTCCCTGGATCGAGTCCCGCATCGGGCTCCCTGCTCGGCGGGGAGTCTGCTTCTCCCTCTGACCCTCCTCCCTCTCATGTGTTCTCTCTCTCTCATTCTCTCTGTCTCAAATAAATAAATAAAATCTTAAAAAAATAAATAAATAAAAATAAATAAAAAAATAAATACAGCTTCTCATCTGAAGACCTGTGAACAAGTTTTGTGCCACCCACACACTCAACATATCATGGTCAGATAGGCATAGAGTAACCACTTTAGACTTTCTGGTTCAAAAGGGGGAAATAAGAGGTACACAGAAGGAAACTTGTCCAGTGGTTCTAAATTCCAGTCAGGTGCATGTTGGTAATTCCTGGATTAGGGCTCACTCCTAATATTTCCTGGAAGTGCTTCTTCATGGGTCTTGGCTCTGCCCTCTGGTTCACAGTTCTACCTCTCTGATCCATGCTTCCTTTTAATATAAAAAGTAGCCTGTGTTTATAGCTGCATCATTTCCTGCCTGTAGTTTAGGGTCTAAAGACATAATTTCCTTCTGTACCATCTCTGTCTCTTTCAGGCCAAGCTGATGGTGTTACCACAAGTACGGCTGTCTTATAAATCTGTGGGTTTCCTATGAATATTATTCTGTTTTAAGCAAAAGCCACATCCAGAATCTGATGAAGATAAGCTATTTTATTTTATTTTATTTTTTTATATTAGACTTCTGCTGACATGCTAAGGGAAAAATGCCCTTAACGTTGTTAACTCAGAGGATCTGTAAGACATACCAATAAGCTGTCTAGCAGTTCTTTAGTCTGAATGAATGGGTCTTTGAGGCACCACTTAATACATTTTGGAGGTCTTAAGGTGGATATCATAGTCACACTTCTTTGCCATCTTTACATTATGTCTTATTGGTAGTTGATTTTTGCCCACAGGTGACTAATTTTTGCATTGTTGGCCATCTGGAGAGACTAGAATTGATAAAATACTTTATTTTCAAATCCATAAAGTCCTGCTTTCTTCATATGTAATGGTTTTTCTTTAGTTTTACTCTCTTCTTTTTCCCCTTTTACTGTAAGTAGAAGATGTTCAGAATTCTCTGCCTGAAATGTCCTTAGCTAGGTTACCCAATTCATTAAGTATAATGTTTCCTTC
Source organism: Mirounga leonina (assembly GCF_011800145.1). Classification (NCBI taxonomy): domain Eukaryota; kingdom Metazoa; phylum Chordata; class Mammalia; order Carnivora; family Phocidae; genus Mirounga; species Mirounga leonina. The sequence goes on from NW_023270451.1 coordinate 82,373,106, forward strand.
CCATATTATCATGATGTTATTAAACTTCTTACTGCAGCATAGCCAGGATCCAGTTTTCTCTCATTTCCAATCACAGTTATTCCTCACTTTCCTTTAAGCCATTACTGGCAACCTCCTCAAGAGCCATCAGGCTTCTGCTCACAGTCCTTGTCAGGCCTGTCCAACTTACTTGTACATCTCAATCCCTAGGTTACTGTCACATCTGTAGGTTTCTGTTACAATTCCCTCCCAAATTTATTACTAAGTATTCATTATTGCATAAACAAATCACCCCAAAATTTAATAGCTGGAAACCATGATTTATTATCTCTCATGCGCTTTTCCAGAAGACTGCTCATGGAATGATCAGTTAGCAGTCTCAGAGACCAAGCCAGATACTAGCATCAGAAGTCACACACAGGGGCGCCTGGGTGGCTCAGTTGGTTAAGTGACTGCCTTCGGCTCAGGTCATGATCCTGGAGTCCCTGGATCGAGTCCCGCATCGGGCTCCCTGCTCAGCAGGGAGTCTGCTTCTCCCTCTCCCGCTTCTCCCTCTTGTGCTCTCTCTCTCTGACTCTCTCTCTCAAATAAATAAATAAAATCTTTAAAAAAAAAAAAAAAGAAGAAGTCACACACAGCTACCACTTCATAGTTATCCACTGACCAGAATCAGCGCTAATTCAGGGTAGAAGGAGAATAGGAAAGGGTGTACCAGAGGCAAGGATTAATGGGCTTCCTCTTGGAAATGTTAAAGATAATGCAAGGAAAGGAAAAAAAAAAAAAAACCTAAGTTTTTAATCGATATATAGTAGTTTGTCCTATAATTGTCTTTGCCTAGAATGTATCCCATGTAGAAACGTGAAAGGACTTGACAGTTTCAAACTCCAGAATTTATCAGGAACATTGTTATAAGTGACTGATGAAGTCTTGTTTTATGAACTTAATTATGTCCAATTCATAGTGATCTGTGTGTTACGCAGCTGCTTTGCTTCAGAGAAGGTCTTGTTCTCACAAATAGATCGACTCATTTTGAAATATTTCAAAACTACTGTGGATATTTAGAGACTCCCAAGTACTCAAAAAACAGAACCAAATGATCGTCTTGTTAAGAGTAGTCAATAAAGTTACAGCTGGATGTTTTCTCTCTGCTAAGTTTAGACATTATACTCCATTCAATTTTATCTTGATTAAACAGATTGAAAATCATATGTATGCATACAACTAGTCTAAATGGGCCACTTATCTAAGATCAGCAGTTTTCTGAGGAGACTAACTTAATGCAAATGAAAAAAAATGTGACTTAGGGAAAAATATACACATGCCATATGTTTGACATTGGAAGTAGAGCCTTATATATAGTTTTTTAAGTCAAGATAGTAATTTAAGTAGAATCCTGTTTTTACAAAGTACTGTGTTGATAGAAAATGATATACAGCTCTGTGATTACCTCTTAAAGGGAATTCCAATGATTATTACTAGACTTTAATTATCATAACCCATTAATAATGGAAGAACGGTTTCTATTGTCCTAAACTGCTATTACTAGTCAAATAGGACGTTTTTTAAAAAATCACTTAATGGTCAATTTTTTGGAGAAGTTTTCTATTGGAAATTCACTTTTATCAACTTAATGACACATCTTTATTGCAACCCATTCTGTATAATTTTTTTTCTGTAGCTATTAGTATTAGACTGAAATGAATATGTTTAATAACTTCAGAATTTTAAGCAGACAAACTAGTACAGTTTAAATCTGCTCTGGTAGATAAATTTGGTGTGAGGAACAATATGAAAAGTAGATGCTTTTTGAGACTTTCTGGAGATACTTAATGAGTTAGAGAAATATTTTTTTCCTGTGGCTTACAGATTTAATACACATACTAAGAATTATGCATTTTTTTCTACTAAAAAGGCATAATTTAAGTAATTGGTGTTGCTATTTTAAAGTTATTTTTCAATAAAATTTTTAATATCTGATTTTAAACTTAGCATATGTATCTTCTGTTCCCTAATAGAACCTCTAGTATTTGCTCTTTTTTTTCTTGTCTTGCTATTCATTCTCTTTTTAGTTTCATTTCTTATCATTTGTGCTCCCTATACCATAGTAGGTATATAAGATGGATATTCAGAGGCGGGTAGCTGAGCCTTCTGCCTAAATTTATTTCTTTATAATGTTTCTTTGGATTTTATAAATTGAGAAATCATTTGTAATGCAAATATCTCTTTGGATTGAGTTAGACATTAATCCATAAAAGAAATCCACCATAATCGATAATAGTTTAGCTTCTTGACATCTGAATAACAGGGCTCTAGGGAATTAAGAAAATAGAACTAAATATTGAAGGCATAAAAGGAAGGTGGTGGGATAGTTGGGAAAGGTCTAAAGTTTTATGTTTTAATCTCTGAAGAGAGAGTCGGGTGAGGAAGTGTAGGAGTGAGCCTTCAAGAGCAGAGGGACAGAGCAATGTGACAGACTGAGAAAGAAAATGTCACAGAGAAAATATGAGGAATGTAGACCCCGGAAACAAACATTTACTTAGGTTCAACCCTTCCTTCTTCTCCAGAAATAATACTGCTTTCTCAAAAGATTCCATTCTTCTACATTGAACACTACATCAACAAGGATCAATGAGACAGGATGGCTGTAGTCAGGGAAGACACTTGGAGGAATTTTAGTGAAGCATGCTGTACATAGAATGTAACTTTCCCACTTCTTCTCTCTCACAGGTTTTCTGAACCAGATGAATAACTCCAGTCACTCTGTCCTTCAGCCTTCATTCCAAGGATGCATGCAGCTCATTCAAGTGGATGACCAACTGGTAAATTTATATGAAGTGGCACAGAGGAGGCCAGGGAGTTTTGCGAATGTCAGCATCGACATGTGCGCCATTATAGACAGGTATGCAGTCTTTTCATCCTACCGCAAATTGCCCAAACTTTCTGAATCATGCTTTTGTTGTGGAACAAGAGAAACACACACACACACAGTATAAGAGGTAAGGTGGGAGGAGCCATTTGTCATGCCTACAGCATATATGTGATTTTGGCGGTGATGTTTATATCAGGACCTGGATATATATGGTCTAATAGTCTGTGATGACAGCAATCTCCCTCAGTGAATATGAGCATTATGCAGGTAATTTTGCAAGCAACAGCTGAGTTATAAAGGAACTCGGTTTATTTTAAATTTTGCTTCCTATGCCCACAAGCAGAAATGTCCCTTCTCTCCTTGTCTTGGTCACAACTCAACCTCAGCATATTTTCCCCTCTGAAGCCCTCTCCTGAAGGAAAAGAAGGTTTTAAAAATGTTGGCAGGCCGTATGGGAATTTACTGAAACAGAATATTTAATGTAATTGAGTCTGATTACAAAATATACATACTGAAATATTGCAAAAACTAATTCGTATTCATTTTTGCAAATCTGGGGAGGAGCTTTTTTTTATAAAAACTTAGTGACTTCTCACAGAGTAGAAAGATACAACTCTTACATGAAATATTACGACATCATTACATACACTAACCTTAATATACTTCTGAAAAGTGCCTTTCATTCCACCATGAAAAGTAGTTTGAGATATTTCATCCATAAATAGACTATATCTGACTTTGTGTTGAATTTAACCTGGTGAATTTAGGTGATTTTCTAAACTGTATTCAAATCTTTCATGAGAGGGCTATCTTACTCTGAAAAATAATTTTATTAATTTTATATTTTGGAAGATGAAAGTTTCAGAAGTCTCAGTCTGCTCCCAACAAAGTGTAGACTTTCAGTCTCTATTAATCTTACTTCATTTAAGAGGAAATCCTTAGGAAAGTCATTCAGAGACATAAAGTGAATCTTAAAAAGATGTAAAATCATCTATAATAAAGTAAATGTGCTTCCATATAATCTCAATAAAATTATATCCATGTGAATGGTAAATTACAGTTTAAATGATGGCTATAGAATGTAACTTTTTTAAGCCTTAATATGTTTATAATAAGACTTGATGACATAGCATAGTTCTTATTTCTAGTACATATTTGCAAATACTCGTCCTGTTGGCCTAAACAATTTATATTTAAACAGAACAGTGAACAATTTCATTGGAAATATATTCCTAATTTTTGAACCAGCAGTAATGCAATAGCTATTATTTCTGCCTAAAGCAAGTGGTAGCAATAATCAGAAAAACTGAAAAATGAATGTTTTAAGACCATATTTCTGATACTTGATATTTCATCTATAAATTTTTATTAATTGTTTTCCATACAGGAAGATTTTCCTTCTTAGTAATAAGTATACAGCATATTGAGTTATTTTAGTACCTTGTCCATTTTCCATGTCATTAGCTTTAATGATATAATAATTTCTGTCAATAACACCCAAGTTAGTTCATTCGGCTTTTGTAAACAGGCAAGATTTTATGGTGATGTTGCTGTTTCACTTCGAACAGCATGTATCCTGGACATTATATTTAAATTGTTTGCTACCAAAGAAATATGGGTAAGATGTTGAGACTTTAATGTTTTACTTCCATGGAGGGAGTAGGTACTAAATTGGCCTCAAAAGAATGAGTGGGATTTTTGTAAATGAAGAGAATGGAAAATGGCATTTCTGATGAGAAGAACAATGCAAGGAAAGATGAAGAATAGGGAATACAGATTTCAGTTTTTGGCAGATACAGGAATACACAAAATGTTTTTTTGCCAAAATGGGTCAGTCCCATTGTCCATATTGCCAAGCATCCTGTAGCTTATCCTCCAGAATGATAACCCAATAGAGTGACTATGGGGAAATCATCACCTCTGACAAATCACGCAATTCTGAAGTCCGTTAGAGAATCCATTTTCTGCTTGTTCTATTTTTTGAAGGAAATGACTGTTTTTTCTAAATTGACGTGTAATTGACATATAACAATATATTAGTTTTGGGTGTAAAACATAATGAATGGATATTTATCACAAAATGATCATCAGGGCAACAGCTGATGTACAGTAATTACCAATATGTGAAAAAACATATTTTTTTATTTACCTAAAATGTTTCCAGTTCAAAATCTTAATCTGTGAAGTGTTATATTTTTGTATATATGATACAAGACTGTATTCACCTTATTCCAACCACTGAGGAGCTCACTGATGAGTTCACCCTTACTCTGTGTCTTTCCATGTGAGAGCACCAGTGGTTTTAGCCTGTCTTCGTGTAACAGTGACCCACCAGATAACATCGATACATTCCCAGTCCATCTCTGGTTTGATGTATTCCCTCTAACTAAAACTTTGCAACTGCCCCATCTCTGCCATTTTATTTTCAAACCGTCTAAATTTTCCTTAAGTAAGCCTGCACTGGCTCGCTCTTACTGTGCTCCTTTCAGATTTCAGCGTGATTGATTTGAGAGCTATTTTTGAAAAAAAAGGAAAAAAAAGGATAAATGAGAACATAGGGTAAAAAAATAGAAAAACTACCACAGGCACAATTTTTATGAAATGTTTGGAGATGATAAGGAGCAGCTGCGATGATTTGATGAGTAGAACTTAGGGAAATCGTTTGGGGAAGATAATTGTAAAGGGGTTTTGCTCTGTGTCATAGTGGAATACCCTGTGATTTGAACTTATTTCTCTTTCTTTGTGTGTGGATTTACATGTGGCTTGTTTTATTTACTTGTTTGTTTTCTGAGCACAGCAACGAATCAAGAAAAGAACGAGCATGCCAAGCTGTAGAATTATTCATTCAATAGTATTTTCTGAGTGTATCCATGGTGCCAGGCACCGTTCTAGGCACATAGGATACATCATTGAACAAAATAGACAAAGATCCTTGTACTTGTAAAGCTCACATTCTGAGGAAAAAGGAAGAACAAATGTAATTAATAAGCAAATATTATAGTAAGAAGAAATAAGTTCTGTGAAAAAAAAGTATAGCAAATCCAGGAGGACTGGCATTCTAAGAGATTAAGGTGTTGGGTTGCAGTCTAAATGGGTTGGTCGGAGTTAGTCTTATTGAAAAGATGGTATTAATTCAAGACCTAAAAGAGATAATAGAATTTGCCAGTTGTGTTGGCAAGAGAATAGTCAGTACAGAGAGAACAGTGAGTGCAACAAGGCTGCCTGGCATGATCTAGGATCAGCACGGGGCCAGGATGGCAAATTTGGAAGGATGAGTAGAATTTTGGGAGAGGAGGCCAGAGCAGTTCTAGAGGCCAAGTCTTGGAGACCTATATGTTATTTTAACAATTTGGTTTTTATTCTGAGGCAATGAAGGAGCCATTGCAGGTTTCTAAGTAGAGCAATGACATAATCTAGCTTACTGATTAAAAGGATAACTCTGGCTGTGGGAGGAGGCAAGGTAGAAGCAAGGAGTCTATTATAGTAATCCAGGTGAGAGGTGCTAGTAGCCTAAGACCAGGGTGCTAGCATAAGAGGTAGTGAGATGTAGTCAGTTCTGAATATATTTAGAAAGTAGAGTTAATAGGTTTCTTGATGGATTAAATATTAGAGTTAGAGGATAAACCCAAATTATTTAGTATAAGCAACTGGAAGGAAGGAGTTGCCATCTCCCAATGGGAAGACTAGTGGTAGAGAAGATAGGTCAAGGGTTGAGGAAAAATATCAGGAATTTAGTGTTGAAATTTGCGCTGGATGTAAGCAGACATATCAAGAAGGCAGTTGGATATATGTAAGTAAGAAGCATGTATCTGCAGATTACACAATAAAATGCTGTGTCTGATGAAATCTAATGTTTGCTTCTTGAGGGCCTCTGGTTTCTTTAACTGTATTCCATGAACAGCCATAGACCTGGAAGGGGAGAACATGAATAGTGGGCAGGAAACCTCTTCCAGCATTGGAAGCCTGTAGCTTTACTCTTTGAAGGATACCCTGCTCTTAGGAGGACCTTCATCAAACCCTCGGTTGCTAGAATATTCTCTGAAAATGATAAAATATCTAGCAGATAACTTCTTTGTTTCTCCTGGATGATTGTCACCTTTTATCTGCTCCTAGTGCCCTTATTTTGTTGACTCCTTATAGCAAATGTCTTCAGGTGCCCACTCAACTCCTCTTCTCAATCCACTTTTCTCTAACCTCTTTGTAGGTGTGAGCATCTGAGAGCCAAAAACCTACCAAACACTCCTAGAACTAACTAAAGTTGGACATCACAAAGGTGGGATTGGGCGGGGGGCAGTTAGGGAAGGGAATTGGGAGTGAGCCTTGGAAGGTCCTGCAGGTGTTGGTCAAATTTGTAAACTAGGGGAGTTGCAGTAACAGACCGTGGAACTTGGGAATCCATGTGGAATTACTGTTTGATTAGCTTGCCTGTGATTCTTATCTAGGACAAGGTAGTGGTAGAATATTTTGAGCTTATGTAGGTGGTGTTCATGACTGGTCTGGCAAAATTTACCTTTTTTGTGAGTAATATTAATAATACAATCCGTCTTGCTTGTTGTGATATTTATTTATTTATTATGTTCAGTTAACCACTGTATAGTACATAATTAGTCCTTGATGCAGTGTTCAATGATTCATTAGTTAAGTAGTTGTGATTTCTGTATCAATTGTCAGGCCACCCTCATAGCTTAGCTCCAGAGAGATGTTTTTTCTTTGTCATAGGCAGGAATGATGATGTGACACAGTCCTGGCTAATGAGCAATAAGTAGAAGTCAGCTGTGGTATTTTTGAGGAAGCTTTAATTTCTTGATCCACATGTCATTCCTTATGCTCCACTGTCCTTGTTCAGAGGCCTGGAGCTGTATGGTCCAGAACACCAGAACTCAAATGAGCCAGAGTCAGCAAACACCTTGACTCCTTTTTTAAGTGAAGAGAAGTATTTCCTGTTTATTTAAGTCACTGTGAGTCAAGTTTTATTCTTCTTGGAGCCAAAAGCATCTGCCTTTTCCCTATCCTCCACTCTAAAATCAACCAGTACATTTTTTTTTTTTTAACCAGAACACAGAGGAACAAATTCCCAAGTATGGAAATGGCTTCGAAAGAAAAAAATGGTAAATTTATTTTAGGATATATTAAGTTGCATGCCAGTGATGTCCCCCAGAGATTGAACTTTGGGGACCAAATGGCCGTTTAGAGGCCAAAGCACATTTATATTGTTAGAATCAGCAATGGGTAGAAAAACCAGTAAAAGTAGTTCATTAGAATTAGAATCTTCTTTACCTTTCCTGTAACCTCCCTTGTAAATATAGTAAGAAACAAAACCGATAAGCATTCTGGATAGCACAGAGAGTGGAAAAGGAAGAGTAAATGTCCCAACTTAACCACAACCTACAAAATTACCCCTTGAGAAACTGAATAGACTGGATCCTATTTTTGAGTTAGTAATTAAGTCTTCATTATATTTTTGGATGGAAGTGCATAATCATAGACCCAGTTTTTATTTTTTAGTTCAATGCTTTCTTTTCAAGAACATCTACCCAGTTTGTTTTTCTTCCTTGAGAGAAAAGAATAAGTATATATATATATTTTATAAGAGCACTTAAATGAGGGTTGGATAGATACAGTGTCTGTCTCAAAACTAACCTGACTCTGTTGGAAAGGTGAACAGCAAATAAGTAGATTCATACTATCAGTTCAGAAGGAGATCATGAGTTTCTATAAAGGCAGGTTTAAAATTTACAGTCCTAACTTAGATGAAGAACACACGTAACATTTTTTTTTTAATTTATTTATTTGACAGAGAGAGAGACAGCAAGAGAGGGAACACAAGCAGGGGGAGTGGGAAAGAGAGAAGCAGGCTTCCTGCCGAGCAGGGAGCCCGATGTGGGGCTCGATCTCAGGACCCTGAGATCATGACCTGAGCCGAAGGCAGTCGCTTAACCAACTGAGCCACCCAGGCACCCCCACAAGTAACATTTTTTATCTTCCAAAATAAATCTTCATTTGCTCATTAGCTCCCATTTCCACACAGTAGCAGAAAAAAATAAATATTTGAACACATGCTTTTGGGAATTCTAATAACTTTATATGTATATTATATATTCTATGCATATATAATAACCACAATCAATATGGGGTTCAAACTTAATCAAAAGTCAAACTCCCTTTTTGGGCTGTTGTGCATTTTGAGTGGCCTTGACCCCTCCAGCAAGACTCTTGGTGCAGGGCCAAACAATTTACTTAACCTGGGGTCTGTTCCACGTGCTCTACTCCAGTTCCTTCTGGGCTCCCCTGCAGGTCTCCAGCCTGCTGAGTGTCCAGGAGTCGGAGTCTGTCCCAACCGCCCCCTGCTCTGGCAGTTGTTTCTGCTGGTCTTGGATGATGCCTTAGCTACTGCTGGGGTCAGGTTCTGGGATCTGTGTAACACGATCGCTCTTCCCAGTTTGTCTGGGACTGTGCGTTTAGCACTGAGAACCGAGTGCCAGGAGAAACACCTCAGTTCTGGGTAAAGCAGGATGGTTGGTCACTCAAGATGTGTGCACCCTCTGCCCTCCTTCTCCAGATTCCCTTTTTCTTGTCTGCCAGCCATCTAAACATTTTAATAGACCTCGTAGAGACATGCTGTGATTTCTAGATCTCTTGCAAACTGCATAGGAGCTGAAATGAATGATGGCCTGTGTGAACGGGTAGGGTGTTCGGTGGGGACAGCTACAGTAGGCGCCCCTCTCCCTCAGTTTGTCATGCCTCCATATCTACTCTGCAGCACCCATCTCAGGCTGACGTGAGGCCTCTATAAATCAGATTCCCAAAGGCAGAAAGCAGGGCACAAGCCACCACTGTCATAGGACTCTAAGTCTCTTGAGTTTCATTCAGTCAACAAATACGGAAGATCACATCGAGCAGTGAACATTCCCTCCTGAGACCAAGGGGAGGGTCATTGATCAGAACTTAAATTGTCTTAAACCTTGGGTACCTCTTTTTTTTTGCTTTCAAAGACCTAGTTCTTTCAAACCAAAAGCCTCTTTGTTTTAGACTATCTTGTCAAAATTGACTGCTAACTTTTTGTTCCAGTCCAGAGTCCAAAGGTGCATGCTCCCAGCGCACCCCTCCCCCCATGACAGTGTCCTTAATCTTCTGAGTGGGCAGCCACAGCACAAGAAGAATTTCATGGAAAATACACAAAACCAGAACTTTGAATTGAAATATCTAAAAACTACGTCCACCATAGGAAAGGGAAAGCCTGTCTCGCAAACATGGATATTTCTGTAGTGACAACATCTATGCCAGACTTTCTTTCTCCTTCACTTGGATCTTGCTAACTGCAAACTGCTAGCCTCTGGGTCTAACGCCTTTTCACACATTTCCAGGCTGACCGGTCCCTTCTGTTCTTCCTTAAGAGATGTTCTATTCATCAGTGAGGCTGGTGTCAAGCTGTGCTTGTGCTTCATGTACATTAGGAGACATTTTCTCTTTTACCCTTAGGTTCTTACTTCTCCAGCTGCAGGCTTCTGGGAATATCTTACTTTTACTTCATGGTAATTATGCCCAAGGGGTAAGGGAGACAGAAGGCCTCTCAGGTGAACTACACTATTCAGAACATTGTGCCTGGCTGAATTTTGGCAGCTTTGTGACTGAGCTCATCAAACTCCAAAGGGGCAAAGAGCAGATTGGCTGGAACTCATTTTGGGAGAAGTGCAGCCAATAAGCAATTTTTCAGGCATGAAGGTGGATTTCCTTTTGGGGGAAACATCCTGAGGAGAAGAGTTATTCAGGGTCCTAAAACCATATCACCAGATCAAAATAAACAGAAAAAAGAGGAGGCACATAATCCAGCTTTATTTTCTTATATGACAATTCATGTTGTGATTCTTTATTATAGATATGTCTGTCTCTGCACCTTATCTCCGGGCATTCCCCATCTTGGATTTCATTGATTCTATATTCCTGCTGATACTTACACATTTAAGCCATGGTCTTCTACCTAGCACAAAAACGTGAGCTCAGTGACCAGGAAGTATCACACACCCAGGTGAAACCGTGCTCAAGCCAGTTGCCTCTCCGAAGTGGTCTCAAAGTGATTTTATTTTTAAGTACAAGTAGAGTACTTGAGTGACAAAACTTACGCAAAAAATAAAGTACAGTAGTGAAATGCCAGAGGAGATAACTCTCCTAGGAGAAAAAGGAGAAGAAAAAAGTTGAATTAACCATTTTAAGATTCAACAGCACCCTTCTTCTTCTTTGATGTATTGCATGTATTAGGACAAAAGAAACTATATTTGCTTTTGACGTGACATATAGCTGTGCTTTGACATTTAAATCCCCTGGAAGGCCTAGTGCATGAAAGTAATGTCAGAAAACAGTTATGTGTTTGAAGATAAGCAAAAAGGAAAAAGAGAAATAATTTTAACATGTAACTAAATCAACTACAGAGAGATTGAAATGAGTCATTAAATTTTGTTTTTTGCTTTGGATATTAGATTACCTGGAAAATAAAAACAAAAGCAAGTGATTAAAAACATATATTTAAAATATCTGTCTTAACAATATTTTCTTCTTAAGATAATGCTTTTGTCAATTACTTAGATGTATTACAAAATTTATATTGATTTCTGAGAATTCATTCAACTGCTCTCCCCTTAAACCAACTTTACAGATAATAGACACTCCCTATTCTCTTTGTAAAATACAGAGAATGATATCTGTATCCTAGTGGATGAAGAGTTTTTTTGAGGTAGTAGGTAAGGCTACCATCTTTCATCTGTTGTACATTCCCACATGTTGTGTGGGAGTCCATTGTTCATTCCCAAATATGTTAATGCAAGTCATACTTGTTACTGTAATAACTTGGTCTGATTAAGTACTAAATGCATTTTCAAATGAGTAGAGACAAAAAGAAATAATTTCCGTTAAAACCAAACTAAAAGGTTTTAGAAAGACAAGTAGCTAAAAACAAACAAAACCCTCAGTGTAGGTACGGACAAGCCAACTGTAAAAATTTGCAGAGATTCCCTGGTTACTTCAGTTTTCCCTGCACTTTAAGAAATCAAAACTAAAAGTTGAGGGTGATGCTTTATGTCTGGCACTGGTTCTTCAGAAAGACTGGTGGATCGGAATTGTAGAATTCCAATCAGCAGGCCCAGAGCAATTCACTCTGGCAAGTGACTCACTGAATTTACATTTTGGGGGGGAGGGTAAGTTAAATTAAAATTGTTCAAAAAAATAATAATAAAAATAAATTAAAATTGTTAAGGTATGTATCCTTTTAATGGTTTCTTTACTTTAGTAAGCTCAACATGTTTAAGACTTCTACTGTTCTCTAATCTGGAAAAAATGAAATTAGAATTCACTTTTTTTTCTTTTGCTTTCTTCATTCCAAATAATGGAAAGGGTGGGGAGAGAGGGGGGAAAGGAGAATGGGAGGAAGGAAGTGAGGAGGGAGGGCAGGAGGGAGGAAAGCAGGAGGGAAGTAGGAGGGAGACGGGAGGGAGGAGGGAAGAAGGGAGGTAAAACTGTGAAGTCACATTGCTTTCTAGGAGGTTGATATGGGACATTTTCTACTTTCATTAAAACAAATTGGAGGTAAACATTAAAGACTGTTGTCTATTTTTTATAGGAGTTTAAAAATGGCATTTTCTTTGAAAATTTTCCTTTGCTATTTAAATTATCCATAACCTGAGAAGAAGGAGAAAGGAGTCAGATTTTTCTATGCCAGAAAAAAAAGTTTTATTAAGACTTGGGACTTGCCATCATTTTTAGTTTACTTGCTAATTGAACAGAAGTACTTCCTCTCTCTGTGGTTGCATCAGTCCTACCTGAAACCAGTTTCAAAAGGGCAACAAGCTTAGCTTTTTAGATAACATTGCCTAAAATTCTGTAATGCACCCATTGCCATATTAGAGATAAATACTTCTTTATCTCTGTGTCTGTGAATTCACTGAGGAACTTATTAGAGTCTGAATCTCATTTTGTTTGCCAAATTATGCTTATATCAAAAATAATGTTACATGAGCAAGGGAGGAACGCAGCTGGAAGGGGCGGGGGGGAAGTGTGTGTGTTTGTTTGGAATGTGGTTGAAGAGTGAATCTGTAATAAATTTTAGTAAATAAAATGCAATATCTGAAAAGGGTTCTTAATTACTAAATAGATTGATTTAAGTAGACTTACCTACAGTTGTGATAAGGATAGACTCTAAGTACCATACAGCATTTGTTTATAAGACTAATTTTGTTTGCCTTTAACAAGTGCTGCCTTTAAACTTTTAGTCCAGTGGTTTCCTGATCTGTGGTTGTTTGGCAGAGTCCCAAAAAGGCTTCATCAACATGAAAATTATTTTCATGGACACACTACTGTGAAGACCCTCTCTGGGCAAATGAATGTGACACGAAAGTGAATTATTATTTCTGTTTCTTGAAGGTTTAAGCATTCCAAAATTAAGGGGGAAAGGAAAACCTTTGCAATTTTCAAGAGTGCCATTTCTGAAGTTAGATAGACATTCCACACACAAAGAGGCACATGGTCCTTTCACGTGGTTGTTCTAGTGTATTAATTCAAGAGATATTTCTTAATCTCCTGAGTAGGTCAAAGCACTGCTACTGGTCTACCCAATGAGAAAACCAAAAGATACAAAGTAGAGTCTCTTTTCACAAGGAATATCCTAATTTAGCCATGGGACTAGGAAACATTCATAACATTTGTTTAAAAAACTATATTAAGAAGCATGAACTTCTGGATCACTACAGAGAACGGTTTCTAAGGGAAATTAATGAAGGGAGGACTGCTGGGGGCTGCGGTGGCTGATGGAGCCTTCAGAGAACATGTCGAACTTTAGAGGAACAGTAACCTCATGATAAGAAAGAAAGGCAAAGAGCATGCCAGGTGAACGCAGATGAGCAGAAGTGCAGAGACACAGATGGCCATGTCATATTTCTGACATGAGAGTGACCGTTGAGACTAAATGGTGTAGGGGGTCATTCATTCATTCATTCATTCACCCTTTCATTCCATAATTGTTCATTGATTACCTACCATGGGCCAGGGATAGTGTTAGTTTTGATGAATGAAACATAACCTTCAGGACCTTACATCCTTAGTAAAAGAGACAGACATAAAAAACAAAAACAAAAAAACAAAAAACACAATTACTGAAAAAAACTGAGAAAGTATGCACAAGGGATGGCAGCTCTAATTCTGCCCGGGATTTCCAATGAGGATGGAGGAGATTGCACAGAGGAGCAGTTCACACCTACACCGGAAGGACATTCCAGCTGGATGGGAAGCACATGCAAAAGGCCATGGGTGTGAGGAACAGAGAAGCTTGCAGGGAACTCACATAGTTACCATAGGGTCTTCCAGAGACTGGTAGCTATTAGGATGAGACTAGAAATTTAGTGTGACAATCTGAGGCTAGAAATTTAGGGAGAACCTATTGGAAAAAAAGTCTGCTACATTTTTTTTTAAGTTATCCTCTGGGCAATTAAGGAACTATTGAAGGATTTACAGGGAAATAAATTTTGCATCATTGACATTTGCTCTGATGATCGGAGCAGAGGTGGTGAGAGCCTGAACTATTGGTGTAGTGATAGAAATGGATGGAAAAGGGTAAATCCAAGGTGTTACAGGATTTGGAGTAGGCTCATTAGATGTGGAGGTCAAGAGGGTATTGGTGGGAAAGAGAAACTGGTTTCTGAGTGAGAAAGGCTTGCGTGGAAGACTAAGTTACCTTCACAAATCCCTGAACAGTGTCTTACTTGAATATTTTTTTTTAGCAATGGGTATATCAGTTAGAGTAAGGTTCTGCTGGGATCTAGAAAATGGTGAGAATTAGTAGCAATTGAGCATTTGAGGGAGGTCAAAGAGAGAAAGTTAAAAGAAGAAAAGCAAAGCTGGGCTCAAAGCACAGGTAATGACAGTGGAATAAAGAGGAAGATGGGGAAGACTGAAGCTAAACTGTCCCAGTATGCAGTCACTAGTCAAATGGGACTGCTGGGCACTAAAACAGAGACCGCTTCTAATTGATCTGAATTAGATTGATTGATCTGTAAAATACACCCTAGATTATGAATAACTTAGTACAGATAAAGGAATATAAAATATCTCAATAATTTCAATTGATTTCATTTTGTATTAAATATATTATTAAAATTAATTTCACTTCTTTCTCTTTATTTTTTAAATGCAGTTATCATAAAATTTAAAATTACATATGGTATGCGGCTCCCATGTCATTTCTGTTGGACAGTGCTCATCTAGAATCTCTAGATACTTTGCAGCCAGAAAGGGCTCTCCAGCTCCTGTGTCAGTCTTTTCCAAAGGTGACTTCAAAGATTCATGCAACTTCTGATAAGACTCAGTAAGTTATCCTTTAGAATTATTTCTTTTCAGAGACAATGGGGATTCCCAGAAGGTCTGGGAAACTGGCATCATTCTGAAATTCACAGTCCCTTTTAATTAGTTTGAAGTTTCCTTAAGCCCTAAATCTGCTTGCAATACCATCTCCAGAGAAAACCTTTACAGACTTAGAAGCCAGATGTGTTGGTTTTCTCCTGAATATTAATTCCCTATTCATTAAAAATAAAATAAAAAGTTTTCAATGAAAAAAAAAAAGAGGCCTAAATTAAGTAGACAATATTTTAGTTGAGCACAAGTTAGAACTTTTTAGTGTTCAAAGCTTAATTTTCTTCTGCTAAAATATCTGCATTCGTTCAAATGTGTATACATCAATATCCATGAAGTAAAAGGTTGGGTCTCAATTAGAAATTGCTTTCAGCTTCTAGGATCGAAGATCCAATTTCAGTTTTTTAGACAAATCTGAAATTTCTTATTTTACATGTAAGATGTATGATATAGACAATCTAAGCTTGTCTGGTGACTCTCAAAAGCAGAGATCCAGACTCTAACATTTTGCTCCAATTTCCTTAGTTCATGTTTTCCATTCTCCTAGTCACAAAATGGCTGCTAGAACTCCAGGTATTTTATCTGCTTTTCATGAAGAAAGTAGGAGGGCCCACTTTCCCTTTTAAATAACTCTTCTTATTTAAGTCTTCTCAGAAGTTCCATGCAACACTTTCACCTTCATCTTACTGGCCAGATTCAGTCATGACTGAGTGAGTTGCAAGATAGAATGGGAATTCTAGTCTCTTACTGTAGGTAGTTATGTGCCTACTAAAACTTGGGGGTGTGTTACTGAGGTGGAAGAGGACAATTTGTGATGGGATAAACAAATAGCAGTTAAAAGCCCAGTTGATATCTCAAAAAAATTTAAAGTATGCTTCCAGGAAAAAAAAAAATTGAGGCAGCCTTTATCTAATTTATTCGTTATATATTTTATATTTTTCTTCCAACTATTCAAAAATAAATATATTCATGAAGCTTCATTGTTAGGCAGAAGATATTCTGGGTTATTCAAGGATGAATGAGATTTTGAAGCCTTTGTCTTCAAGGATTTTGTAATAGAATGGCAGAGGTAGGTATAAATTCTAGTTTTTGTACTGATTGTGTAAACTTCTCCTGCTTGAAATTCATCAGTAATTGCTCATTGTCCTTAGGGAAAAGA
Organism: Mirounga leonina; assembly: GCF_011800145.1. Lineage (NCBI taxonomy): Eukaryota > Metazoa > Chordata > Mammalia > Carnivora > Phocidae > Mirounga > Mirounga leonina. The sequence goes on from NW_023270451.1 coordinate 82,389,503, forward strand.
CCCAGATCTTTAAAAGTAGTGGATGAGCTCTTCTGGTCTGGCCCTCGCCTCCCTCTGCAGCTCCATCTTACACCACCCTCCTCCACACCCTGCGGCCACGCTGCCTTTGGTCGATGCCTGGAGTGTTCTCTTGGTGGCCCCTGCCTGTGCTGTGCCATGGGTCTAGAGTTGCTCCACTCTCACCACTCATCACCTCTCCTTTGCCTTCCTCTCCTTCTGATCAATTCAAAGATAACTTCCCCAGAGAGGCCATCCCAGGCCCTCTAAAACTGGATCAGATTCTTTTAAACTTCTTTAAAATCACACATTCAAGACTGTGAGTACATCTCTACCTCCTCTTCTAGACGTTAAACTTTGATATTAAATGGGAAACAGACCTGAGCTTGATCCCCGTTCTGACTGCAGTGCCTAATACAGTGCCTGACTTGTGATATGCTCTCAACACATATTTTTTAATAGAATAAATGAATGAGTCTGGTAGTAATATGTTAACAGGAAGCCTTTGAAAATACAAAGAAGGAAAAGGGTAATTTCAGATGGAGGAATTCAGCAATGTTTTATGAAAGAAATGGGATTAAAACTGACCCTTCAAGGACAAAAGAGCTAGCATCAGATGATAAGGTGCAAGGCTATCTTGGTAATAATGGACAGTTTAAACCAAGGCATGTGATATGGCTGAATTGGAAGTTGCCACAAATTCTCAGAATGCTGAAAAAAATTCTAAGAATGGGTGTTTTAGTCCATAGTCCACAGAAGCCACTACCTTCTAGAATGTGTGCACGTGCTTGTTTGTAACTGTATATATTCCAGAAGAAGTGAGTCATCAGATGTTACTCATTGGAAGGAAAGCCCACTTATTTATTCTTAAAATGTTTCCGCGTTGTTCTTCCCCACCCATCCTATCTGAGTCGGTGGTCAGAAAATCCCAGAAATGGTTATATCAGAAAAGAGTTTACAGAAAATGTTTTTAAATAAGCATTCAAAATTATGAAATGTTCTAAATTCTTCTCTTTTACCAGTAAGTTGGATAGAAAAGGAAAATGACTGGTTTCTCTTGCTAAGTTTCCTAGATAAATCTTTCTTCATGGAGAAACCAGATTTTGTAGTCAAGAGTGTACAGAAATGCAGGGGGAGAGTGGTCAAGGTGAGAAGGAGCTGGTTCCAGTACAACAGTTCCCTGAGAAAACACTGTAAAGAACTGGAAGAGTAGATGGGACTGCTGTAGCGTGGCTGAAACAGATGGGTATAAAAATTAGAGTCTAAAAGATACTTACAAGATAAATAGCTGTGCCAAGAGGAGTGCTTTCAATAAAAGGGGTGAATGATGGAGAGGTTTGCTGGAGATGCAGACTCATCATGGGCAGGTGAACATGGGGTGGGGAGACAGGAATATGAGGAAAACAATCAATTACTTTTTTTAGAGAGTACATGTTTTAGTCCAGCACTTTTCAATCTTTCATGTGCATGTGAATCATCTGGGATCTTGTTGAAGGATAGATTCTATTCAGCGGGTCTGTAGTGAGGACAGAGTTTCTACATTTCTCCCAAGTTCCAAGATGATGTTGATTCTGCTGGTCCATGAGCCACACCTCGAGTATGACAAAGATGTGGGCTCTGCATCTTGGCTCCCAGGTGTGTGGAAATTGCAGCTCAGGGGACTTTAGTGATGTGGGCCTTTGAAGTGGTGTGGCTAATAAAAGAGGGAAGCCTGTTTTCTTTATTATTTCCAGGGAAAATAAGCCAAAGCAGATGATATAGAAATGATATCATATGAAGTAGCCTGGCTTGGTGCTTGGAAGACTGTAGGAACTAATCAGAGCTGAAGTCCTTTTTTTTTTTTTTTTAAGATTTTATTTATTTATTTGACAGAGAGAAAGAGATCACAAGTAAGCAGACAAGCAAGCAGGCAGGCAGGAGAGGGAGAGGGAGAAGTAGGCTCCCTGTTGAGCACAGAGCCTGATGCGGGGCTCGATCCCAGGACACTGGGATCATGACCTGAGCCAAAGGCAGACACTTAACTGACTGAGCCACCCAGGCACCCCAAAACTGAAGTCCTTCTGTTTCTCACCTGTATCACCTGCCATCTCTAGACTGCTATGACTTACATTACTATTAGAAAGGAAAACAGAAAGCTGTTTTTCAGTAAGTCACTGTAGGTCTCTAGTGTTGAAAGGATATAAACAATATAACAATCTAAATGTACGGTTTCTCCTTACTTGTTGACTGACTCATTCCTAGATGAGTCTATAACAACTATGTCTTAATTTCACCCACTCACTGTAAGAAACTAAGTCAGGGTTCTTGATTATAAACAAACTAGGGGAAAAAATTAAAGACTCTGGTTAATTTGTGAAGAAATGTCATTCTCTAGCTCAGAATTGATGGAAGGCAGAACCCAAGATGAGCATGGAAACTCCAAGCTCTGTCACTTCTCACCAGAACCGTGTTCCAGAGTCCCCTCAGTCATCCAGAATATTCTCCATGACCCTGCTTGCAGGACCCTCACCACCTCAGTTCTGAGTAGAAGGTACTGCCCTGCTTCCCACCTAGCTTGGAATTTCTTCATGCTAGAAATTTCTTCTGCAGTTTCCAATTCAAACTAGTCCAAGTAGAGACAACTTATCATAAAGCTATACATGAAACAATTAGGGACAAATGCATAGAAATTCAAAAGTAGAGGTCATAACAGTAGGATGACTGCCACTTTTGAGAATGGAAGGAATACAATAGGCATGAACTGGTCCTACACTGAACTAGCCAAGATTCAAGGTCACCCTTACTTAACAGGTGCAGACTTCACTGTGACCGAAGTGAGCAGAAATTCTTGATTCGAGACCATTTTAAAGGCACAAATTCATGGGTCTTCACCCAGATACTCTGCCTGAACAATGAGAACTATAATGAACTCATTTCCCCACTTTAATCCCCAAACCAAAAGTGCTTATAGACTTTGTACTCTTCAAATTTTGTGATGGGTACGCATTGCTTACTTTCTCAGCAACCAATTTTCCGTGGGCAACCCCCAGCCCATCCCTTTCCAACAGCCTCTAGTTTCTGTTTGGATTCAGAGAAACTAATTTGTCTTCAGTTATAACTGTGGCCTCTGAGACTGCTTTCACATGATTGAGGCTCGCCATCCTGGAAAGCCATCTGGGATCATGAGCAGTGGGGCAGCCTTAGGCTGGAGACAAAGTGGAGAACCCTCGGAAAGACAGAATCTAAGCTAGAATCTTGGTGACTTTAAGTTACTTGATCAAGCCTACACTCACCTCTATACTTTTCACTTATTTGAACCAATAAATTTCCTTTTTTGATAAGGCAGACTCAGTTATCTTTTCTGTTATTTACAATTGAATCCATCCAAATGAATATAACTTCAGATTTTTTCACAGTGCCCTATTTTGGTCTTACAACTCCTTTGTCTCAGCTCTCATTGTTAGCTGGCCAATTGTTCTTTTAGCTCTTCCTTCAAATGCTAGAGAGGAAATATGTTGGCTCAATTTATCTTTTTTCACCAGGCTCTCATCTTAAATCTATGGTTTGGCTGCCTTTGAGTCAGGTGCTCCGTAGGAACCGGTCACTGGGTCTGACTGGAACAGCTTCTGTCCCCTTTCAAAAGATCGGTATCAATTTTCCTTCTGTGGAAGGACTAGCAGGACAGGTATTTGGGGCATTTGTATAAGATACAATCTTATTCTCTCTATTAAGTATAATCCTAGCTTTCTTACTATTTCACCCGAATAACTGATAAGTATCACAGAAATAATATAGAAATACTTAGAACTACTATAACTCATCTCTGGCATTTTAGAGAACACCTACAAACAAAAGTTGAATTTCGGAAACTTCCCTTTCTTTTCTCATTCTTATTCTTTCCTTTGCAGTGTAATTATTATTATATGGAACCCATATCTGATGGTGGTGAGTTTAAATGGATCAAAATTATTGCTCCTTAAAAGCAACACCAAAGTTTGTAAGATATGATGCATACTAATTAAAGTTCAAGGAGCCCTAGGCAAGAAAAAAGATAAGCCCTTGCTTATAAGCCTTTTTTATTATACACTTATGCAAAAGTGTATTAAATATTCAAGATTAATTAAAATCTAGGAAAAGACTTTTTTTAAGGGTGCCATTTAAAGTTTGCACAAAAGTTAGTGCAATTAATATGAAATGTTTGCTATCAAGCTGGTTTGATGAATAAGGGAAGTCAATTAGTAACATAGTGAAGTAAGAGTTAATTCATGTTGCTCTAGGTACTTTCTTTCCTTTGTTCCCTAAAAATCCCTTATAACTGCATAATAATTACATGCCAGTATCCGCAGTTTCACAAAGTGATGGAAACCATAATTCAATGGTATTTATTTATTTTCTAAAACTAATAATATTCCTCCCAAACCGTATCCTGATGATTTCCACAATGAAAGTTTCATTGGTGGGAAATCAGAAATTTTGATTTCTGGTGCTTTTCCTTGGTAAAAGAAGAAAGCCCATCTTTTACTGACCAGGAGGTTTCTGATATACGAATGCTTGGTTAAAGAATCATCTATCTATGTTAATAGCCCTGAGAAAGTTCTGGTTCTCACTTAATTGACCTTATTTCTTCAATACAGAACATACGAACGGGGTAATAATTTTTCTTAAGTAGACATAGATGCGCAGTGAGCTAGTGGAGTCACATGTTTCCAGGAACATCTCCTTCTGTCCATCTGGTACAGTTTGTTATTTGGCGGCCATCACCAAGTGCAGAAATGTTTTCCTAGAGCCCTAATATAAAATACACATGAATTTCCCCGTAGTAACAATAGTCTAAAACTTAGGAGCAGTGGCTGATAATCAGAACTAGGCTTTGTGGGCTGGCCTGGGAAACAAGTCCATCAGCAACATATTTTTACACCAAAAGGGCAAGACATACCTGAATTTCAAACAATTGACTGGCCAGTGGACTTCTTCATTATCACCTGTTAGTAATGGAGTAAGACTCATTCAAAGACAAAAGGCACTTTCTCTAGAAAAAAAGTAGAACAAGGGGGCGCCTGGGTGGCTCAGTCGTTAAGTGTCTGTCTTCAGCTCAGGTCATGATCCCAGGGTCCTGGGATCGAGCCCTGCATCGGGCTCCCTGTTCAGCAGGGAGCCTGCTTCTCCCTCCCCGTCTCTCCCTGCTCGTGCTCCCTCTCTCGCTGTGTCTCTCTGTCAAATAAATAAATAAAATCTTAAAAAAAAAAAAAAAAAGAAAGAAAGTAGAACAAGTTAACCAACTTTCTACTGTATTACAAGTCGGGATAGTAGCTAAAGGTAAAGAAATCACTTTCAGCAATGCCTCCAAGTCTGGGAGCACCAGCTTGACTCTCACTGGGGAATGCAGCCTAAAGCAGATCCTGCCCCGTGCACTCTTATGCCTACTGTGCCTGATAGAAAATCAAAATTCTGCTAAACTCAGTGTTGAAAGTACTCATTACTATATGGACTCAGAAATACTACAGCTCAAAGCATGTTTCCTAAAAATAAAACATATTTAGCCTACGCAGAAGCATTTCCCTCAACACCAGTATTACAAAAAAAAACTCCAGCAGCTTTCAAACATTGAATCTGCAACCACCGTATGAGAGAAGATGTGAGCAAGTAAACAAATAGTCATGCAAATAAAAAGGTTCAGAGTGAGTGTTTATTTCCCGGGGTGGAGAATCCTTGCCCTCCTATCTTTACTCTGCCCCCTGCCTGTCTTACCATCTTCCAGCCTGCGAGCAAGTTCCCTGTGGCTCACCTTCTCACAGATTGGAAAGCTTTCAAACTCAAGCGCAGCACCACGGGAATGCCCCGCTTGCCTCCTGATGAGCCCCCCTCCCCCTCCTCCTGGCAGCGTTTCAGCCTTGTGGGCCCTATGTTCTGTCACAGAGATGCAGACAAGTGGCCAGGGTTATAGAGAGTTTTTTTTTTAATGTTTGGTTGGAATATTAAAAAGAGGGGGGAAAAAGCAAGCTCTATGTTCTACATCATAGCACACTGTCTGGCAGGATGACTCATTTTTATTTAATGACTTTATTTATAAAATGCCTCCTTCCAATTAAGATTGAAAAGTGGGGCCAGGGGAGAAAGAGAAGGCAGAAGTTAATATATTTCCTGTGCCTGCGCTTGAAATTTGGCTTGAAGTTTCTTGGAAGCTTTATTATATTTGTTGGAAAGACGGGATTAGCCAACACACCCAGCTGGAGCTTCCTTGTTAGATGTGTTTACCAGCATTTTTGTGGTTATTGGCTTAGTTATATATTACCAATATTACTATGTAGAATTCACAGAGATTTTTTTCTTCATCTGGGCTCAGGTGTGGGCCAAGCAGCACATGAGCCTGTTTCATGCATCCAGAGTTGGAGCCCTAGAAGACTCATTAGCTGTGGTCCCTCTGAAATTCACTAATCTGATGCCATGAGCTCCCTCTTGAGTCTTTGCTTTGCCATTTGCTGTATTGGATAAAAAAGCTGACGAAAGGAGTCAGTGTTCCTTTCCTACCTAGTCATTTTATCAAAGGAACCTTAGAAGCAGAGGTTCTACCAGCTAGAAAAAGGTACAAATTCATATTTGCGAATAATCCCAATGTTATCTTTGGGATAAGTAAAAAAAAAAAAAAAAAACACTAAACTTGCTAATGGAATTAATTTGTCTACAGTTATAAATTACACCATTCATATAGTGTATATTGCCAGAAATGAAGGCAATAATCTGCACTTACTATTTAAGTCCAGTATAATGAGAAAACTGTATGTCAAAATATCATCTTTATTAGGTGTTGTTTAAAAAAAAAAACTCCTCCAGCCATATGAAGTCATTCTAAAATATTAAGTATAATCTTTTTTTTTTTGAAAGAGGGAGAGAGCACACGAGTGGGGGGAGGGGCAGAGGGAGAGGGAGAGAGAGACTCTTAAGCAGGCTCCACGCCCAGCGCAGAGCCCAGTGCCCGTTGAGCTGAGCTGAAATCAGGAGTCAGACGCTTAACCGACTGAGCCACCAAAGTACATATTGAACACCACAATTTTTGATATGAGAGTGAATTCATTAAGTATCATAATGCTGTCAAGAGGAATAAAACAAGAAGAGCAAAATAAAGTTAGAAATAGGGTGTGTTCCATTGCTCCCTGAATTTTTCAAGAGATTTAATTTATTCATTAATTTGTTTATTCAACAATATTTATGGAGGACCAGAAGAGAAGCTGTGGTATTCATTTGTACACAACTCAAGATGTTCACTTTTTTTCTTTATTGAGGTATAATTGACAAAATTGTAACACATTTAAAGTGTTAACAATGTGATGATTTGGTATACCTGTACACTGGTAAAGGATTCCCATAATCAAGTTAATTAACACATCCATCACCTCATGGAGTTCCCTTTTTTGTATGTGGTGAGAATGCGTAAGATCTGCTGTCTTAGAAATTTTCAAGTGTACAATACAGAATTGTTAACTTTGTCATCATGCTGTATATTAGATCTTTGGAATTTACCTTATAACTGAAAGTTTGTACTCTTTGACCAACCTTTTCCCATTTCCCCCACCCTGCAGCCCCTGGCAACCACCATTCCACTCCCTGTTTCTATAAGTTTGGCTTTTTGTGTATTTATTTATTTTTAGATTCCACATATTTGTTTTGCGGTACAGTATTTGTCTTTCTCTGTCTGGCTTATTTCACTTAGCATAATGCCCTCGAGATTGTCAGAAATGACAGAATTTCTTTCCTTTTTAAGGTTGAATAATATTCCATTGTGTGTATGTATATATCATATTTTCTTTCTTAATCCATTGACAGATACTTAGGTTTCCATATCTTGACCACAGTGAATAATGCTACAGTGAATGATGTGCATGTTTATAACTTCATTCTGTCACATTCTGACAGGTCACCATTGGCAGCAGGGATGTTGGAATGAACATTTGAAAGTTTGTGTATCCAGAAAGGCTATTTAAATGGATACACTTTAAAAGGGATTATTAAATACTGATATTGTATTAGTTTTCTAAATAGATTTTACATTGCATATGATTGACACTAGAAAATATTTGTTGGAAATTATATGCTGCACTAATATTATATTATGAACAATTTCTCAGAGCAGTCAAGAATTCAAACTGTACAACTCAGTTGCAGACATGAATTTGTAGGTGAGTACTCTAAATTTGTGTCAATATTTGTAATCTAGTCTGCTGAGAACACAAAACTCATGACAAAGAAAGAGGTTAGGGGGTGTTTTCTCAGCTCATCTCCGTAGATGAGAATACAACAATCCCTGGTAATTGTAACGTGGGCCACCCCAGAAAAGCCTGTCTCTGGAGTATAGAAGTACACTTAAGAAGAACACAGATGCAATCTGTACTCAAAGAGTTTGGTTCTGACATTTATGAATTATATATTATCACTGTTTTGAATTAAGCTATTACTGACTCATTGTCAGTTTAGCAGCTAACAAATGAGTAGGTGTTTTGAAAAGCAGTGTTTAGTATCATTTAAAATGTTATTTTAAAAGTTAATTTACACTGAGAGGATTTTCTAATATCCATGTTTCTCTTAGTAACTCATTCATGTCTATACAAAAAAATATCGTATTAGAGAAATAGGAAATACTTTACTGTGAAATAATTTTATAGAGAAATCTTGGGGCACCTGGGTGGCTCAGTCGTTAAGTGTCTGCCTTTGACTCAGGTAATGGTCCCAGGGTCCTGGGATTGAGCCCCGCGTCAGGCTCCCTGCTCAGCAGGAAGCCTGCTTCTCCCTCTCACACTCCCCTTGCTTGCGTTCCCTCTCTCACTGTCTCTCTCTCTGTGTCAAATAAATAAATAAAATATTTTTTTAAAGAAATCTTAATAGATGATAGACATTACAGTTTCTTTTCTATATAGAAATGTGACATTGGAGGATTATCAGTATTTCTATTCAAAATTCAGTTACATCACCCATTTTTCTATTTAAAATATTATTAAAAGATAAATTATAGTATATTTATCCACATCTAAATTGCACAATTAAACTATCTGGATATCTGATATATATATCCTTGTATGTGTGTATATATACATATACTGTATATATAATATCAGTATATTATATATATACACACACATGTTTTGTACACACATACAAGAGAGGGAGGGAAGGAAGGAGAGAGGGGTGGTGGGGAGGTGGTCCAAGATGACAGCATAGGAAGACCTTGAACTCACCTCCTCCCAAAGACACACCAAATCATTTTTCCCCCAAAGCAACTAAATGGTATTTATTTGGAAAAGAATTAAAAACTTTTTTAAAGACATTTCTGGACTATTTTGCTCTCTCCATTTTTGGGCAAACAATAAACTACATATGGAATAATTTTTGCTGAAAAAGAACGGAAAGCTAGCTGAACAGCTCTCTCTACAAGAAGGGATAAAAGAGCCACATCAAGATGGGTAGGAGAGGCAGGGAGGTGGTCTTGCCAAAAAACCCACCTCTGGTGCAATGACACACAATAGGGAGGCATATCCTGGGTACACAGCTTCTCCCTGAGTATCAGGGGTTTGTGCCTCACATTGGGCTCCCCAGCTCTTGGGACCTGCAGTGGAGAGATGAAGCCCTAAAAACGTCTGACTTTGGAAACCAGTGGGGCTTATGTCCAGAGGACCCTGGGGGCTATGGTGATTTGAGATACTCTTTGTGAGGGGCTCACATATAGGCTTATTTATCCAAGGACACAGTGCAAAAGCAGCAGTTTGAGTGGTGACTGGATATTATGTGAAGGAGATCGATTTGTTAATTTTAAAGCATCTGCCAGAGGGGCAGGTACAATTGAGACTTTGTTTGGGAGCAAAGATGCTGGTGAGTGCCATTTTTGTACTCTCTCTCTACCTTACTAGGGCAAGTGGGTACAGAAAGAGTCTTGCTAAAGCCACAGGTGTACCCCAGCCTCAGCACTCCCCACAGACTCAGCAAAGCTGGCAGGTGAGTGCAGTCCACACAGATAATGCCCCTTGATCACCTAACCCTAGTGGCCAGAGGGGCTTGCCTTCCTGGGCCCCGTGGGACTATAATAATGAAAAAGATGGTTCTGGGCTGCCACATCCAGAGCACTGCACAGAGAGTAGACTCAAACACATATCCCCAGTGTGCCTATGAAAAAGACCCATCTCCTTGTCCTGGAGCTTCAGTGTGAGAAACAGGCTTCAGAGGTGCTCTTAAGTAATGTAGGCAGGGAGACACCATCTTTGAGCCCCCCCTTGAACTCTACATTGCTGTCTGGTACCTGCCAGAAAGGAGCTTATGCACCTGTCTGAAGCCCTTATTCTTGCAACTGTTGCCCAGAGGACACCTCCAGATCTTCTTGTCTGGAGGTCAGCAGGGTTTACAATTGTGGCCAGTAGGACTATATATGTTTGTATACTTTAAAAGCTGCTGCCCGAGGGTATAGCTTCTAATCAGCTTGAAACTAGATAGTGATTGAGATCCTTTCCTTTGGACCACAAAATATTAGCAAGTGGAATTCAATATATGTTAAAAGGATCATACACCATGATTAAATAGTATTTATTCCAGGGATGCAAGGATGGTTTGATGTCCACAAATCAATCAACATGACACAACCATTTTAACAAAACGAAGGATAAAAATCATGTGATCATATCTATAGATGCAGAAAAGGCAAAATTAAACATCCATTTATGATAAAAACTCTCAACAAAATGGATATAGAGGGAATGTACTTCAACATAATAAAAGCCATATACAAAAAACCCACAGCTAACACATACTCAATAGTGAAAAGCAAAATATTTTCCTCTAAGATCAGAAACAAGACAAAGATGTCCACTTTTACCACTTTTATTCGCTAGAGTATTGGAAGTCCTAGCCACAGCAATTAGGCAAGAAAAAGAAAATTATCTAAATTAGAAAGGAAAAAGTGTCACTATTTGCAAATGACATGATACAACACAGAGAAAACCCTAAAGACTCCACCAAAAAACTATTAGAACTAATAAATGAATTCAGTAAACTTGCAGGACACAAAATCGGTACATAGAAATTTGTTGCATTTTTATACACTAATGAACTATCAGGAAGAGAAATTAAGAAAGCATTCCCATTTATAATTGAATCAAAAAAGAATAAAAGACCTCAGAATAAATTTAACCAAGGGACTGAAAGACCTGTATACTAAAAACTATGAGACATTGATGAAAGAAATTGAAGAAGGCACAAATAAATGGAAAGATATTCACATTCATGGATTGACAACATTAATATGGTTAAAATGTCCATACTACCCAAAGCAATCCATGGATTCAATGAAATCCCTATCAAAATTTCAATAACATTTTTTTGCAGAACAAATAATTCTAAAATTTTTTGGAATAACAAAAGATCCCAAATAGCCAAAGCAATCTTGTGAAAGAAAAACAAATCTGGAGGTATCACACTCTGAGTTCAAACTATACTACAAAGCTATAGTAATCAAAACAGGATGATATTGGCATAAAAACAGACATGTAGATCAATGGTAGAGAATTGAGAGCCCAGATATAAGCCCACACATATATGGTCAGTTAATATATGACATAAGAGACAAGAATATACAGTGGGGAAAGGAGAGTCTCTTTAATAAATGATGTTGGGAAAACGGGATAGTTACATGCAAAGAATGTAACTGGACCACTGTCTTACACCATACCCAAAAATTAACTCAAAACGGATTGAAAACTTGAATGTAAAACCCAAAACTATAGAACTCCTAGAAAAGACATAGGTAGTAAGCTCCTTGACATTGATGTTAGTGTTGAATTTTTGGATCTGACTTCAAAAGCAAAAATAAACAGGTGAGACTACATCAAATTAGAAAACTTCTGCATAGCAAGGAAATCATCAGCAAAATGAAAAGGCAGCCTACCGAATGGGAAAAAAAGCTTGCAAATCATGCAATGGGTTAATATCCAAATATGGAAACAAGTCAAAGGACAGCAGAAAAATCTGATTAAAAAATGGGCAGAGAACCTAAATAAGCATGTTTCCAAAGAAGATATGCAGATGGCCAACAGGCACATGGAAAGATGTTCAGCATCACTAATTATCAGGGAAATGCAAATAAGAACCACAATGAGGTATCACCTCACACTTGTTAGAATTGCTGTTATCAAAAAGATAAGAAATAACAAGTTTTGAAGAGAATGTGGAAAGGGAATCCTCATACACCATTGGTGGTAATATAAATTGGTGCAACTTCTATGGAAAGCAATATGGTGGTTCCTCAAAAAATGAAAAGTAGAATTACCATATGATCCAGCTATTACACTTCTGGGTTTTTATCCAAAGAAAACAGGAATGCTGATTTGAAAAAATATATGTACCCCTATGTTCATAGCAGCATTATTTGCAAGATACGGAAACAACTAAAGTGTCCATCAATGGACAAATGAATAAAGAAGATGTGGCATACATATATATATGTATAAATACTACCTGGCCTTAAAAAAGGAGGAACTTGGGCACCTGGGTGGCTCAGATGGTTAAGCGTCAGCCTGCGGCTCAGGTCATGATCCCAGGGTTCTGGGATCGAGTCCCACATTGGGCTCCCTGCTCAGCTGGGAGCCTGCTTCTCCCTCTGCCTCTCTCTCTCTGTCTCTTACGAATAAATAAATAAAATCTTTAAAAAAAAAAAAAAGGAGGAACTTGCCATTTGTGACAACATAGATGGCCCTTGAGCATATTATGCTAAGTGAAGTAAGTCAGACAGAGTAAGAGAAATACTCTTTGATTTTATTTATATGTGGAATCTAAAAAACCAAGCAAAACAAAACTCTCTAGGTACAGAGAACAGATTGGTGGTTATTAGAGAGGAAGTGTCTTGGGGGGGTGGGCAAACAGGAATACAAACAGGATTGAATAGGGGTTACTAAGGCTTTAAAGGCAGGTCACTGTCAGGCTTTAAGTGTCCTATAGGACAGGCTGAGATATGTAGATTTTTTGGTTAATGATCTCTTCTAATTGCAAGACATATGATGAAAAATAAAAGGCACACTTTGACCACCTTCAGATCCTTTTCCCAATTCCCCAAATTAGGTGTTTTGCAAAATGCCTGTGGTTGTTATGCCAGTGATGAGATTTAGTTTACAGGAGTCTCTTAATCAAGTTAGCCCAGCTAGGCTGATCTTTGTTGCAAAGATCATGGAATCAGCCAAGCAGTAGCTTATATGCCCAAAGAAAAATCTGATTAAAATGCTTAATATCATGATCATACCTTTCATAATCTTAATAATTATAGAGCACATACTACTTGCATTTTTTGAAGTGGTTTCCAAAACTACTTTTTCCATTGTGTGTATATTTGATGAATAAGCAGTTTCCTAAGCCTCCTTTCCCTCCCTCCACTGCCCCAGTGTTGAAGCTAATTATATCACCTTCTACCTTTTCTTACTGTGGATATTTAAACGAACCCTTGCCCCATTAGCTCTTCATCTTTGCAGACTTCAAATACCTGGATCACTGCCACGTGCACCAATAACTCTCCTGTCCTATCCTTTGGAGCTTTCAATATCTCTATCTGCCTCTTTATTATTGGACCTTCCCTCCTCCACTGATATGATCTTCCAGCGTGCCGCATAACCACTGACTTCCGAGGTCAGCACCAAGACCTCAAAATTGTCATTAACTACAAACGCTCCATAAGTTTGCTGCTCATTCTCTCCAGTTCCCTAAATCAACTGTAACAAAAGGACATTTTTCCTACACTTGGTTCACTCCTGCCCCCACTTCCCTTCCACCCAGTTTTAGTTCCGTGTTCTAGAATTATAATGACTCCCTTGTAATAATCCTCAATTTATTTGCTCCTCTCTACTTCCATTATACTTGCTCAGAAAAACACCAGTGCTGGTTAAGTGCAGTTTTCCACGAGCTTCACATCTCCCCTGGGGGCAGAATGTGGCTGGGGGAAACTACACAGCTATACTGAGTGGTCTTATTTTAAACTCTGGGCTGCTGACTTAACATGGCACCCTTGTGCTGCATTCCTACTGCGTTCTCTGCTCCATCTTCTCTCCCCACACATTCCCAACCTATTCTCCTCCCCTTCAACTGATTATGTTCCCCAGTTCATTAAAATAACAGCTTATTTCTGTGTTCGCTTTTAAACTGTAAGAATTGTGGCCTTCACTTTCTTTGGCCTCATTCTTTCTCGAACCTATTCCAGAGGATTTCATCCCTAGCAGAACAGCTTTTGTCAAGTGAGCAGCGGTCTTCATGTTGCTAAATCAAATGGGGAATTCTCAGTCTCCATCCTGATTACTCATCAGCGTTAGACATAGACCATTCATTTCTCCTTTGGTCTCCCCCTAGTGCTCCTGCTCATGTAAGTTCTTCATTAGTTTTCTCATCTCTAAATAATGAAGAGCCAAGGTTTTAATCCTTGGGCCTTTTTTCTGTCTACGCCCACTACCTAGAGCTCTCATCCAGTCTCATGGCCCTAAATTCTTTCTCTATGCTCATGCGTGGCAAACTTGTATCTCTAGTTACGTCCTCTCTGTGAAGCCTCAGACCCAACTGCCTATTCACAGTCTAACAGGTATTTTTAGGTGTGTGTGGTTTTTTTTTCTGTCCAAGACCAAACTATCCATCAAAAACAAATGTTCCTCCCTCAGCTTTCTCCATGTAAGTAAATGTCAGTTTCATGTTTCTCTTTGCTCTGCCCAAAAACCTTCACTTCCTCTTTGACTCTTCCCACCATGCCTCACATCCCCAATCCCACTTATCAGCAAAGGCTCTGCCCTCAATGTATATCCAGAGTCCAGTTGTTTCTTACCATCCCCACCAGTTCCACTTCTGCATGGGGTTCCTGCAGCAACTTCCCGATTGATCAGCGCAGAAGCCAGGGGGTTACATTTAAATGAGATGTCTTCTTTCCATTTAGTGTAAAATGAAAGATTCTTCAAGTGGAGTTTTATTTATAAAATAATTGCTTTTATTTTCAGTTGATGAAAATAATACATGTTTAAAAAAAGTATTTCTACACTGTATAAAAACTTTATAATCCTACTTACTGGTTCCACACAATGACTGTTGCCTTTAAATAATTGCTGCCCAGGGTTAGGATTAGGCAGGCAGGTATTAAGAATAGAGAGTATTTAAATTGTGTTTTCATTGTTGTTATTGTCATTTATTTATAGTCTCTTTTATCATCATAAAGAAAGAGAACGTCATCATATTGTAACTCGTTAAAATATTATTATGGAAAATTCCTATGACAAACCCCTGGATCCCTCTCACCTTTGACAGATCCCATCCTAACTCGCTCACCTCTCCTGAAAAGGCCCAGAAACCAGAGGCAGAATATTCCATTAATATCATTAGACACTCCCTGATCTGAACAGTCAGCTCTCACCAAGCAGCCATCTATCTACTCTCTACTCCATTGTCAGAATCATCCATGTGTAACGTAACATGCAGATACTGCTATAGATCCTGTAGTTTTCTCTGACAAAAATTCATGTGTTGGTACCTTTTGACCTAAATGTATATATTGACCTCTTGTTCCATATGCCCAAGAAAGGATGATTGACAAATGAAATTAATCCCTTCAGTATTAATTTCATGTTTGAATTTTTCTCTTTTTAGCGTTCATTTTTTAAATTAAATTAATTTTTTGAGTGTAGTTGACACACAGTGTTTCATTAGTTTCAGGTGTACAACATAGTGATTCAACAAATTTATTCATTATGCTGTGCTCACACACAAGTGTGGCTACCCTCTTTACCATACAACACCACTACGATATCTTTGACTATATTCCTTATTCCTGTGACTTATACATTCCATAACCGGAAGCCTGTTCTTATCGGTGTTGTTGATTGAGGGGACATCTTCCTATTGATTTGATCATTTATTACTTGATTTTGTCCTAGCCTTCAGACACTTAACATTCAATTTCCAACTGAACCTAATAATGTGCATTTTATTTATTCCAACATTGAACACAATCTTATAACTCAAAGACCTCAATGTTGTTTGACTTCAAATGCTCATGTGTAAACTTCTTTTATCATGTAATCTTCATAAAGATTTATTATATAGTATATCTCATTTCTCATTACTTTAAGATGAGGAATTAAAAATTAGTAATTCAAAAGTGGTAATTTTACCCTGAGCCCCTGTGTTTATGGACCAGGATTCTGTATCCATCAGCAGTGGAACTGGGTAGCAAAGATGTATGTATCGTAGTGCTTATTTTACTATTAAGCCAGTCAGTTGTACTTTTTATAAAAAGAAACACAAATAATTAGAAAGCTTGTATGTAAATACTTATTATTCTCCATTATTCTTTATGGAGCTGCTTTAGCCTTTTTCATGTATGATTCCAATATTAGAAATCGAAGCCCCAGCCTGCTCAGTGCCCCTCTGGGGGTTGGTGGTGGTGGTAGCGTGCATGTGTGTGCGTGTGTGTATGTAATGGATATTAAAAAAAACATTTGTTACTGAATATGATCATTTTAAAGTCCCTCAACGTGACTTTTCTGATTGGCAGAGGCTGTATTTGAAGCTTCAAATCAGCTTCAGTCAAAATGCTTAGTTACTCCTTCCCAATGAGCAAATACCTCTTCCAGATTCCACCCTAGCATTTTTAATTTGTTCTAATGTGTCCTCCACATCTAGTTCCAGCAACCAGAATCTCTTTCTTTGTTTAGTTCCATGGTTAGACCAGAAGATGTTTAGAAAGACAATGTCTCCAAAGTCATTGTACCTACACCTGAGTCCCTTATATAAGACCTTTGTAATTCACAGAATTTCTGCTTCCCTCCCTCTACCAGTTAGTCATGTTATAAGAGGTCTGGATATGAGTCTGCTTTGTTTACCGCTGTGTCTTCAATGTCTAGTCTAGTGAAAGCCTTGTGAGAGATTTTTATTGGGGAAATGAAAATTATTGTTGAATGAACGAATGGATGAATGATCCCATACTCTTCCTCTAAATGTAAGTGACATTAAGTCATCACAAATAGATATCATGCCAAGCAATTTGATAAGGGACCAAAAATCCCAGAGGAGACAGGAACCAGTTGTAACTGGCAGTATCTAGAAAGGTTTCATGGAATATGGGTTCTTTGAAGAGATAAAGGTGAACTAAGCCAGTATGAACAAAACGAATCCAATCGGAACAAAGCGAGGCAAAGGTGACTGAGCAGGGAGTACTCAGGAATGTAAGACGTGTTTGAGAAAGCTGAACAATAGTTTGGCTAAAATATAATAATAAATCCATCTGGCCACATGTTGGACAGTTTGAATGCAAAGCCAGAGATCGGACATTTTCCTCGGTAGGTAACTGACAGAAAAAACAACAGGGAGTAGATGAAGTATATACTTTCCACACTGAAAACACATGGGATTAAATGGCAGCCACAATACAGCACACGAAGGGGAGTACTAATGGAAAATAGACACTTTTTCTGGGAAAACTTTTACTCTTCAAAATGCAGGCCCATGCACGATGCCCTCAATTGATTTTCCTGGAGGGTTCCAGGCGGCCAGGCTTTATCTTTCCTGGGCTTCAGGAAGAAGACAAGGTCAAAGTTTCATCAAAGTGTGTAAACGGCCCGATTGGTTTGTTCATGATGACTTCCACTTTTTATAGGCAAACTTAAATATATAATTCTTAGAAGAGAATGATGAAAGAGAGGACATAAAGCGGGGAAAATGTGGCATAGTTTCAGGTTGCAGTAGAATAAAAGTAATTTGTAAAATTCATTTTCAAACAGAAGCATTTAAATTGCAAAGAACAGTACAAATAAAGTAAATACTTATTTAAATGGCTCACCTTAAAAGAAATACTGAATAGTAACTATACAGCTTGTTATTTGACAAATGGTGAAGTGGGGCAATTAAAGCAATCACAAGAGTCTACCTTGAGTTTATTTTTGCATGAAGACTTCCCAGAATATTCTATCCCACAGTGTACCCTCAGGACCTCACCCAAGACTTGAGCCTTGTAACCTACTCAATATCACAAAATCACTTCTCTCTTATTAACTTTACTTCATAATCTTATACTTAATAATAGATTTGTGCTGTATTGCTATTTTTTAAAAAATTTTTATTGTTATGTTAATCACCATACATTACATCATTAGTTTTGATGTAGTGTTCCATGATTCATTGTTTGTGCATAATGTATTGCTATTTGATATCTTATTTTTTCAACTAGATAGCACAAGGCAAGGGCCCTATCTCACACTTTTCTTGTATCTTATACTGTTCATTTCATAATTAAAATAATATCATTAACATTATATAAATTGCATGGAACTGAATTGCCACAAGGATGGAGGATTCAATGGAGCATAGACCTTTCTTTCATTGTTCAGTTTATTTTATATTCTTTACAAGCCACTAGTGTCATAGGATTCTAAAGTTCATTTATATGTTGAATTCTCTGTCTTTTGAACTGTCATTATTCACTTAAAACATAGACTTATACTTTAGAAAGAAAGAGGGATAAGAAGAAGAACTCTCGGGCACCTGGGTGGCTCAGTTGGTTAAGCTACTGCCTTCGGCTCAGGTCATGATCCTGGAGTCCCGGGATCGAGTCCCGCATCACGCTCCCTGATCAGCAGGGAGTCTGCTTCTCCCTCTGACCCTCCCCCTTCTCATGCTCTATCTCTATCTCATTCTCTCTCTCAAATAAATAAATAAAATCTTTAAAAAAGAAGAAGAACTCTCCCATTGTTTTATTTCTTACTTATGTGATATCTGTTCTTCTGAGTCTGTGTTTGACCTTGTATATGTTAGAAGTGAAAGTGAGGATAGATTTTGGAATCAGAAACCTGATTCTATTTACTCTGGTGTTTCCCAACCGATGTTCTCCCCACTTGTACTTTGAACCTAGTACAATTATTTTTTTCAGGGAGCATTTTGACAAATGCATTTTGTATTTAATTTAATGATAAAAATGGAGAAAAATGTCCTACCTTCAGTGAGGTCACAGTCTGGGAAAAAAGAGATTCAATAATCACCTAGTTAATTAGCTTGATTATAAAATGGAGGCCTCCAGTTAGCAGAATTTCTGTTTAACTGGATTTTTTAATTAACTCAGGATTAATCCATCTGTTCAGTGAAGCTGCTTAGAATAAGAGGAGCTTCCATTCTAAAGGGTTATTCTCAGAAGTACATATATAGGTACATGTAAATATGAGTTTATAATTTTAGAGATGCACCATTTTGCCAGCACAAGATAGCATTCCATTATGGCGATATTTACAAGAAAAATAAAAAGTAAAGCTCATCTCCTAAGCAAGCACTTATCAGTCATCTACCAAGAAATGGGTACTGGTGTTCTACACATGATGTCACCATGCCCAGGAGCAGCTCCCAGTCTAGTGAAGGAATTAAACAGATAAAGAAATCGTCATAGTACACTGTGGTGAGTGCTTCTCAGCATGGAGGAGGGAGCATCTACTTCCACCTGAGGGTGCAGAAGTGGTTTCCAGAAGATGTGGAATAGGCAGGATAGTTTGGTTGAAGGGAACAGCATGGGCAGCAGATTAAGGGAAGTGCAGGTCATTTCCTAGGATTGGTTCCCAATTAGGTTGAAAAGATAATGTCTTAGTCCATTTGGGCTACTATGACAAAATACCGTAGACTGAGTGGCTTATAAACAAACATTTGCTTCGCACAATTCTGGAGTCTGAGAAGTATAAGATCAAGATGGTGGCAGATTTGGTGTCAGGGGAAAGCCTGCTTCCTAGACAGCCATCTTTCCGATACAGCCTCACCTGGTGGAAGGGAAGGGAGCGCTCTGGGGTCTCTTCTAAGGAGCACTAATCCCATACATGAGGGCACTGCCCTCGTGACCTAGTCACCCCTCAAAGGCCCCACCTCCTAATACCATCACCTCAGTGGTTGGCATTTCAACATATGAATTTTGGGGAAGCGCAAACATCCAGATCATAGCAGGCAGTATCGTTGACCCTTTCTCATTCTATTTTCTTTGGGGAATAAGTATTTTATTTCTACACAACAAGCCACAAATCTTGTATCAGTTCTGTGTAAACTAACCAACAAAGATAAGTATTGATTCTTCCCTGCTCTATTACAACAGAGGTGATTTCCCTCAGCTATATGGGCAAACACTGTCTCTTTTGGATCCTACCCCTTAATACCAGTGAAACTACACTATAGATGTTTCCTTTTCTCCCCTGTGTATTGCACTGCAAGCTTCTAACCAGATCACTGCCATCAGCGTTTAAACACGCTCGAGTCTGTCCCATGGTAATCTTGGTTCCATACCTAAGTCCCTACAACCTCAGCTCCCCTTGACAATAAAAACTTCTAGAAGAGTTGTCTGTACGTAGTTCCACACTGCCACTTAATCCTGGCCCACTCCAGTCTTTTGCCTCCATCTCTCGACCAAGACAGCCCTCCTCAAAGGTCACTAATGACCTCTCTGTCTCAGCAAAATGGACTTTTCCCTTTTCCTTGTTTCTCCTCTTGAATGCGTTTGGCGCTATGTCAGCTTTTCTTTCTTCAGACAATCTCTTATATTGGTCCCCATGACATCACACTCTTTTATTTCTCTCTTATTTCTTTGGATTCTGCCTGCTGCCACTGGCTTTCTTTTGTAGGCTTGTTCTTCATGCAGGCATGAAATGTGGGTTCCCAAAGCCTCAGTACAAAGCTTGCTGCTTCTGCTCTTGCTCTCGCATTGCCCATGGATTCAATGTCCTTGCACTCTAAACACTCCCAAATTTAAATTTACGGGCAAGAACTGCCTTTTAATATATCCAGGTTTATTTAATAAGCACCTCAAATGCAACTCCTGCAAGATTGAACATATCTGCCATCCTTTATATTCTAAAATCTGGCCTGACCCCATTCTTTTCCATATAAGAAATAACATAATTCCCTACCGTTATTCTTTAGATTAAGAGACCATAAAAAAGTCTTTTAATTGTAAAAGTACTTACAACAGAGTTTCTCAAGCTTGGCACTATCAACATTTTGGGCCAGGTAATTCTTTGTTGAAGGTCACTCCTATATGTTATGGGTTGTTCATCAGCATCCTTGCCTGACCTGTACCCATGAGATGCCATTAGCACCCTCTTCCAGTTGTGACAACCCGATTGTGTCCAAACGTTGCCAAAGGCCTTTCAGAGAAGTAAAACCGGCCTTGATTGAGAACCACTGCTTTACAGGGCAGACAAGAAAGTAAGGTGCTTTTATTAAAAAACAGAAATCATACTGAAGTTTTCATGATGTCACTGGAGCAGAAGATTTAAAATAGGAAAATAATAAGAAATCTAGTAAGTGAATTGTTCAGGTATATGTCTGAGATGATCATATTATGTATAATTTATGAACCATCAATATTTCAGACGTTAGGTGCATGCTCTGAATTCCATCAGTTATCGAAAATGCTTTTCATAAAAATTTGCCCAAGAAAGGAATTGTCTTATCACCTCACACCTGTTAGAATGGCTGTCATTACAAAGACAAGAGGTAAATGTTGGCGAGGATGTGGAGAAAAGGAAACCCTTGTGCACTGTTGATGGGCATATAAATGGGTGGAGCCACTGTGGAAAACAGTATGGAGGTTCCATGAAAAATTATAGATAGAACTGTTATATGATACAGCAGTCCCACTTCTGGGTATATATCTGAAGGAAATGAAACCACCACTTTGAGATATCCACACCCCCATAGTCATTGCAGCATTATTTGCCATAGCCAAGATATGGAAACAATCTAAGTGTCCATCAGCTAATGAATGGCTAAAGAAAATGTGACACACACACACACACACACACACAACAAAGAATTACCTGGCCCAAATATTATTCAGCCATAAAAAAGAAAGAAATCCTGCCATTTACAGTAACATGGATGGACCTTGAGGGCATTATGCTAAGTGAAATAAGTCAGACAGAGAAAGGCAAATACTATATAATCTCACTTTCATGTGGAATCTAAGAAAAAATGAACTCCTAGAAACAGAACAGATTGGTGGTAGCCAGAGACATGCAGCATGTGGGGAGAATGGGTGAAGGAAGTCAAAAGATGCAAACTTCCAGTTATAAGATTATTGTGTTCTGGGGATGTATTGTACAACATGGTGACCACAGCTAACAATGCTGTATGGTATATTTGAAAGTCACTAACAGAGTAGATCTTAAAAGTTCTTACCTCTCCCCCAAATTTGTAACAATGTGAGGTGATGGATGGTAACTTATTGTACTGATCATTTCACAACATACATATATAGATAGATCTATCTATATATATTAAACCCTTGTGTTGTACATCTTAAATTAACACAATGTTATATACCAGATATAGCTCAGTAAAACCAGGGGATGGGGAAGATTTGTCTGGTGAGAACCAGGAAACCATATCTGGACCTTGCTGATAGCACCTGACTATTTCAGAGCGTTTCTCCCCTCCCCTCCTCCATCTCTAAACCACAGGCACAGTTTCTTGAAGTCACATGCTTCCCCCTATCACTCAGTGCTTGGAATGCCCCTTTCACATAACCTTTTTCATCCTCCAGAACATTGATCAGGCGTCACTTTCCCAAAAGGCCTTCCCTGCACCCCCAAAGTCACCTCTCTTGTTTTATGCTGTCTTAGAACTGTGCTCCATTCCTTCTGCACATAACCTAACTCACTGAATATGCATTTGGAGTATTTGAATATTTATTACACTCAATAGACTTTAAACAAGTATGTAAGGAATAAACTGTAAAACATGCATCCCTTGCAGCGATGTGTATGATTAAACAGAAAGAAAGGAAGGGAGGAAGGCTCATGGGTTGCTGCCTTGCCTACCAATAGCACAGGAATTTGAAATCAACACCACACTAAAAAATCCTCCATAGACTGGTCATCCACAAGGTACAGTATCTTTCCCCTGTGTCATGCCACTTCCTGTACATCATAATTTAAATTCCCACTAGCATCTCAAATACTGTTTTTTGACATTGTTAAATTCCTTGGGTGAATACTACACACCTTACAGTTTAAGAAAAAAATGTTTAAGTGGTAAATGCATTAATCAATTATTTGAAATTTTACTTTGTCCACAAAATTTCACAGGTTTTAAACTGAAAATTCTACCTGTAGCTGTTGAGAGTGGGAATATAGTTGTAGGCAATATATAGTAGTTTATTTGGTCCTAGTGTGTTTACTTTACTATTGGATCATCAGAGGAAAGGGCTGTGATCCTCAGGTCATCCTGGAACATTCCCTCGGTGACAAGAGTGAAGCCTCATGTTTGCTTGGTGAATCAATAAGAAAGAGACCTTTTGGGCAAAAATGTTGAATACTGAATTTGACACTTGTTTTGGAAAGACAAGTTGTGAATTTCATGCTGGCATGTAATGTTACCTATGAAATTTTCAACGTATTTTCGTATTTTCACATCAGTTGGAATTTCTTGGGAGCCTGCTTTCTCCTCCATGTCCTACAAACTACAGT
This sequence comes from Mirounga leonina, assembly GCF_011800145.1. NCBI lineage: Eukaryota > Metazoa > Chordata > Mammalia > Carnivora > Phocidae > Mirounga > Mirounga leonina. The sequence continues at coordinate 82,412,956 of NW_023270451.1, forward strand.
AAAATGGTGTGCCTGCGGGTGTTTGCCAACTGCCTGTGGGTAGACAGTTGCTGTGTTTATATCCAGAACTCTGTGAATTTGTCTAACAGAGGGTTGAAATATCAAAATCTAAAAGCAAATCCTTTTCTTTGATACATTCTCATATTTTATGATCTAGGTAGGAACAGTGGCAAAATTTGGACGTATTTGAACATTTAAGAACCATGAAATTAGTATCTATTAAAGTAACAATGCTTTGTTGTCATTTTAAGTAACATATGCACTTCAAAGTATTGGGAAACTTTTTCATACTCCAGAAGTACATTGTCAGTCCACTAAAATCATGAAAAGCTAATAGCAAAAAAGTGAAGGAGAGATATTAAAACTTATTGAAGGTCACAGAGCCAGAAAGGTTAGAACTGAGAGTAGAAAGTGGAAATGTAAGTTATTGATGACTATTCATCTGGTCTTCATGTTCAGGGTTATGCCTTCTCTGTGTTTGTTAATAGCTATAGTATAATACCCCACAGTGGCTGAACTTAATGCCTTAGCAAATATTTTTCCCTTCAAATAACAATTGCTATTTTTATATGTTAATTTAAAGTAGCTACAAGAAAACAGAATCCTGTGCATGACTGCTAGAATAAAATCCTGGGTTTTTCCCCCATAATAGTAATGTGGAGTATTTTTTTAAATCCCTCCACGTTTATTTCAAAATTAAATTGAAATGTTGCTTACCAAGATATTTAGGCTGGTGTATCTATCTTGTTCTAAAGTTTGAATTCTCCCTTCTGATTTCTATATTGAGAGAGATGGAATTCTCTAGTGCTTTTCCAAGGAAAAAAGAAATCCATAATAATAATAATAATAAATTCATATTTAATGATTCATATCTTCCATCTATATTTGGTTTTATATGTACTTTTAACATATTCAAAAATGAAGGTTATGCCTGTTCTGCATATAACTGATGTATCTATGTTAATGAGCAGAGGCTGACAAGGACAAGAAGGAAAGCTGTTTTGATTATCTAAGGTAGTGGAACATGAAGTAATTTTTTTTTATTTCTTTTAAAGTGTTTTGTGCCTTTAGTTGCACATGAGGACACCTGCTACTCTGGGAAGTCATAGCACTTCAGATAAATTAGTCACAGTCTGCCATGCTCTGAAAACCAAACTCCAGGGTTCTGGGCAGGTGCCCAGCCTCTTCTTCTCCCTCTTTAGACCATAGAATTTACCTGAAGCATCAGCTTCCCTTTTAACTATCACACCTCATATTATCTTGTGTATTATTTGTGTATCTGGGGTGTGTGTATGTGTGTGTGTGTGTGTGTAGAGTGGGCAGGATATACTGTGAATTCTTGCAAATGTCCTCAATACCTTTATACTCTTAGTCTTTGGCAATAGGGGAGGGAGAAGTAGATATAATTTTATTGATTCATCCAAAAGTTAATTCTGATGACAGCTTTTTTGTGTAAGCCTGTTCTGGGTAACATAGAGAATGCCAGGATTTTGAAATGTAAGTTTCTTCACCTCTAAGATCAAAATCTGCCCAGAAAAAGCATGGTTCCTACAGTAAATGAGTGGAGCCCACTTCAGGCTGGAAATCCACAAATCACTACCAGGTATTATTAAGGTCATAACTCAACAGAAAAGCCCAGCAGCAGTGGAACAAGAATCCCTGCCAAGATTTGCCTAGACCAGTGATTCTCAAACTTGAGTAAGCATCAGAATCAGTGCGGCTATCTGAATTAAGTACGTCTGTAGGAGGGGCAAGGGGAATTTGCATTTCTTTTTTTTTTTTTTTTAAGATTGTATTTATTTATTTGAGAGCAAGAGAGAGAGCACAGGCCTGCAGGAGCAGGGGGGAGAGGCAGAGGGAGAGGGAGAAGCAGGCTCTCCGCTGAGCAGGGAGCCAGATGCAGGGGCTGGACCAGGACCCTGGGATCATGACCTGAGCTGAGCCTAAGGCAGATGCTTAACAGACTGTGCCACCCAAATGCCCCGATAATTTGCATTTCTAACAAACAATTTTGTAATGCTGATGTTGCTGATCCAGGAAGCACACTTTGAGAACCACTGCCATAGGGCAATAGGATCCGAGGTCACCTATCCATGGGCTTCAGGAAGGAACAGAAAGACCTTGTGTTTGTTTGTGTGCTTGTTTGCTTGCTTGTTTTTTTTAAAGGGTAACTGTGATTTAGCAAAGATATAATTGGAGACCTAACCATTTAAGCTAGTTTTGTATATTTTGCTTTATTTGGCCATTTTTTTTTTTCATATTTAAAGTTGATAGGCTGTAAGCCCAGAAGCCATGATAGTGTAATAGTTGAATGTGCTATACTCCTTGGGTTATCAAATCTCAGCTCTGCCGTTCATTAGATGCATAGTTTGGGGCAATTTATTTACATTTTGGGGACCATGGCTTCCTCATCTATAGAATGGGAATAATAATAGCATTTACTCCAGTGTTGCTAATTTGAGTTCTTGACATAACACATATACTGCATTTAGAACAATGGCTGGCAAATTTAAGTATTTGGTAAGTCTTAGCTTTCTCCTTCTTTGTATTTTTTATTACATTATTTTTTGATAGCCAGCTCTTATAGGGATTTAAAATGCTCACATATTACCACTCAAATATGCCAATTTATTAATTTATAATTAGAACATATTACAAGCACTAAGGGAACCAGGAAGTAATGGTACCCTCTCCAGCATTGTCCTACAGAGGAGCCCCACCTGGGAAACTGGAGTAAGATTAGAAGCTACTAGCAAAATTGACAGATCTCATTTCATTGTTCAATCAAGCTATTGGGTGATTTATTCTTCACAAAAAAGAATATTTGCATGTGCCAAATAGATTAAATATCTTTATTGACCAACCAGGGAAATATGTCCATTGAGAAACATTGACAAGGAGTTGATAACCAATTTGATTGATTTTTTTTATAAAGAAATTTAAAACAAACATGTTCTAGAAATTTTTAAAGTTATTACTTATTTATTTTTTAATTCAAGTATAATTCATAAGCAGTGTGATATTAGTTTCATGTGTACAATATAGTGATTCAACAATTCTATACATTACTCGGTGCTCATCACTATAAGTGGACTCTTAATCCCCTTCACCTGTTTCACCCATCCCCCACCTTCCCCTTGGCAACCACCAGTTTGTTCTTTATTAAAGTTTTTTCTTAATATAATGATGCTTTAGAGTCATGAAGGGTACTGTTAATTATCACATGACCTAAGGAAATCAGCCTATTTCCAAAGAAGAAAACAAACTAAGAAAACAATAGGAAAACCAAAAGCATATAAGTTAGACAACTGCGAGATAAAATCACAATTAATGCTGTCAAAGCAAACACTGCTCTGGACAAAATTAAACAGGCAGGAAAGACTTTATTCAAGACTACTGCAATAGTGGGGAGAGGCCAGAACTCAGTCTGAGCTCAACAACAATGAAATCTATAAGGCAGGGGAGTTTTTAAGGGCTGGGATGGGGGAATCTGTGTAAGTCATCTGTCTTTATGAATCGACTTTACCGAAAGGAAACTATCTTCATGACAGTAGATAGTTTTACAATTTGAAGCAAGGATCCTTGAAGTTAGAATCCTACCCTCCTACAGAGACTGGGAGATAGGGGTGCTATTTTTTTTCAAGGATTACATTTCAAAGGAATGATCCCCTGGGTCCTTAGGAAAACATTCCTGGGTTGTAGAACTGGCAAGAGGCGTTCTAAGATTTACATCTCAATGGGGCAGAGAAAAGATTTACAGTTACAAGTTTTCTAAAGTAAACGCTCTGAGAAAAGGGGGTGCAAGAGCCTCGAGTCAGGAAGAAGTCTGTCTCAGGTTTAGCCAAGCTGAGGGCAACATGAAGGCCATCTTGTTCAACACCTAGCTTTTATTTAGTTTAATCACGGAAACAGTGTGTGGCCTCTACACACAGTTGGAAAGAAAGCAGCAAGAGAGAGATTGCTGAGGTGCCATGCCTATTGGAAAAGCGTGTCTAATTCAAGATTTATGATAATAAGGTGGAATGAAACAAAGAGGACCAAAACTTCGTATGGACAAGTATGTAGGCAGAGGGCACACTGCCCTGAGCAAAAGCCTGGACATCAGCAGCATAGAGCATAGAGGGAAGCAAGGGAGACATGTTTTTCATTTTGTCTAAGTCTCTAAAGTCCAGTCCACATGCTTGCAAATGTCTTGGGTACTTCATACAACATACTGTTTCCAGTGCCATAGCAGTGGTCACCGTCAGTACCCAGTGTCCTCCAGCCAGGGTGAGCGGGCCCTGGTGCTGTGTCCTCACACTGATGGCTGCATGCAGCGAACCTTGTTCTGGGACAGTCATCCCGGTGGTATTCATAAGCTGACCTGGGTACCTTGCAGGGGTACCTGGACTTCTACTGCTCCACGTGTCACTTCCCTACCACCCAAGAAGCTGGAACCTCTTCCATCTGTGGGTAAAGAGAGGCAGGCAACTTATTATCCAACTCTAAACTCCTCAGTAAAGCTATTATCTTAAAACCTGCAATGTGGGAAAGTACTATGACCAAGTAAGAGGTTCCTAAATCATATTTTAGGTTGAAAAACTCTTACAATGTCAAGATTCTCTTGTTGGTTTTTAGATGGGTGAACTGAGGCCGAGGGAAGAAAGAGTATTAGGCAAAATGAAATTAGTAGACTAGGAAGATGAGAAAGCTCTAGAAATATATTCCTGGAACAGTGAGTGACTGTCCTTAAGAACACTTAAAAAGACTTCAGATAGGTGCAACACAAGGGGGCAGAAGGCCTAGGATCTAATTCTTCTTACTGTGTACCTGCAGATGGATTCATCAACCTGATGAATGTTGGTTTTCTCATCCAACAAGGGTTGGGGTGCATTGGATGATTTATAAGAGCTCTTGAGAGTTCTGGCTTTCTGATTCCTACTTGGGGTGGGAATTCTAACAAGCTGTGCTTCATGTTCTCTTTAAATTATAAAATGCTATGGATGTGTGAATCTACAACTCCTGAAATGCATACCCTTCATCCACAGTGTGAGTCCTACTTCTGGCATCGCTTGTTTCAGTGATTGCTTAATTTCCTTGCATGTTTTGGGCTTGTGGCAAATAGATCTATTTGTGCAGCAAAAACCCCAGTCAAATATTACCACAAAATTTTGGTGTTAAAAAGTTTGTGTGACAGAACAAAATTAAGGGCAGTAGCCTCACATTTTCAACATAAGAAAATTGATATTTTAAATAGCCTGAAAAAAATAGTTCTTAGAATCAAATGAAAGAATTTTGTTTTTATAAACTGTGCCATTTGACAAAATTACTTTGCTTGTAAACTCTGTGCAGCAACTATATTTCATCTTCATGATATAAGAAATAAAACATCCCTCCATGGAAAATTAATTTGTTCATATATTTAAAAATTAACCACGTAGTATATTGATGGAGATATTTTGCTAGGCAAAAAAAATACACCGATATTTCAAAACCAATGTAAACAAATCCATAAGAAGAGTTTTGGAAATAGGATTTGGTGCCTGAGAAGAGAAACTTGTAAAAAACATTCTTTGACAATTATCAATCATTCTATTGACCGTAATCAGAGTATGTTTGAGCAGAAGAATCAGAAATAATGACTTACTAATTCTGCAAATGCTTTATTCGTATTTATTCAGTGACTCTACACAGTATTTAACATCACAAACCCTCATCCTCCCTCCCTCAACTCGATTAATGAATCCTTATTCAAGATGATCATTTAACCTGGTAGGGAAAAGGCTTGCTGGGTGTTGGTGCTCATTGTTAGGCACATTTTCTACATCTATCTCAATGCTTTCATTGTAGAATAAAGTTTCACGATCCATGCTTAAATTTTCATGTACTCTCCATTCAGTCAACAGGTATGGAGAAATTCCCCTAGTATCAAGAAGGGTTTAAAGTTTTTCCATTTTGGACTTTGATGATTATTCTTCCCACTGGAAGGCTACTATTGTAGTTTGGATGGGGGGTTTGTGGCATGTTACAGCCTGGAGTGGGAGGGTCGTTACATTGTATATGTGTACTCTGACTCCTGGTTTATGGAGAGCCTTTCCTGGAAGTCCGTCTGTGTACGTCCTGATCTGTTAACCTGATGGGCCAAGTGACTTTTCCTTTCTTTTCCTTCCGGTGATTCCTTTTGTTTATTTCTGTTCCTGTACCTCTTTTCATATTCAAGCTCCAGTGAAACATCCTGACATTACGATGCTTTTGTAGTGCTGCTTTTGCCAGCAGACATATATTCTGAATTAATAATCACTTCTTTACTAAACTGAAAGCAAAGCCATTTGGATATTTTTGAATAATATTTTACTCCAGCTCTGATAGATTAAATAATAATTTCTGCTCCAATACAACATCTGTGTTTTCTGGGTCTCTTTTGCCTGGCAATGCCAAATAACAAATGTTTATTTTTCTGTTCCTTCCCCCTGCCCTTAACCAGTGTTTTTGTTGTGCTCTTGGTGATGGTGATGGTGGTGATGGTGGTGGTCTTTTTTTAGGTCACAAACATTATAAGATTGGATAGGTCTGGAGACACTCAGATCTTGTGATTTCATTAGGATATAGAGGCTCATTAGCAATTTAGTTCCAAAACAAAGTATTTGACAGCTGGTTAAACACATATGTTTGGTTTGACCAAATCTAAATTTCGGAAGGTGACATTTTGCTGACCTCACCTCTACGTTCTAGGCTAATGCTTTGATTTAGAGGCAAAGATGGATACAGCTAAACTAATACAAATAAAGAAACAACTTTATTTGTAACTTTTCCATAGATTTATTTACATTGTTACCTTTGGCATTTAGTTGGGAAAAAGAACTTCATTCCCTCAACTTCTCCAGTCACTGTTTAGCTGCTCCATCATCTTAGGCAATCAATTACAACAGACCTTGAATTTTTCTTAGCCCAGTGACATTAGCAAAGTTTCTTACATTTCCTGGGATTCAAGATTTAGCATTAATTTGTAAATCCTTTCCAGCTCTTTTTGGATTCTAGTATTCAGGACATGGCAATATTTTCAAAATTAAATCCCTGTGTAGACCTGAGAGAGATGGGCAAATGTGCATATGGATGAGTTGTAGCTTTGTGTTCTCTTTAAGGTGCAACTTCAGATCCACTAATCCTAAAACTGTGATGAACGTAATCCAACACACCATTCAAAAAAACATAGCAGTGACTTGTTAGGAAGGCAACTTGTAATTCTGTTTCAAGATCAGCTTCTCCAAGAAGCAGAGATCTGCCAGTTGCATTTCTTAGCCCCTCATTCCTGATTGTTGTTTGTTTTTATTCTTTGGATCTCAGACTCCCATCCACCATTTGCATTTTCTATTTCCAGTGAAAAGGTTTTGTATGATTTTAGCTTTGCACCCATAAGTCACTTAAAAGAACAGACACGCAAAGGCAAGGGTATCGATCATCTTTTTGAAGGTCCCTGGGAAATTATTATGTATGTGTGGGTGGTAAATACATTCCACCCTTCAAAGGACAGGATTGCTGGATTAGGAACATGGTCAAAGAAACACAGCAGTAATTAACCTGATCACTTTCCCAACAAAAAAATGCAATACAGTTTGACAGCATAAAATATCAATACAATGGAGCCCAACATAGGGTAAAACAGAGTGTCAGGGTCTTGACATAGCTTTCAAATAATTTTCTATGAACAATTGTCCTCAAAAAATAGAAATCAGTAAAATGATTTAATAAAATGGCTAGAGAATTCCAAATCTTAAAAAATGTTCCCTAATATTTTATTATGAAAAGGACTTTGCTTGCTTTTGAAATCTCATGACTTCTTTGTTTCAGTCTAATTTTCTTATTTTTACTGGCACCATTCCCCTAAGTTGCTAAGAATGAAGTTACAACCACCAAATTTTATTTGTTGTGTGATTAGAATTACATTATAAGTTCTCTCTGATGGGGTGACTTTATATACATCATTTAATGATAAATGTTTTTCAAAACACTCCATCCCAACAAAGAGAGCTACTGGGTAGAAATCAAAGAAGATCCAGGAGGGAGTGAGTTCAGGAGAGAAGTTCAGGTATGGAAAGTGAGTCTAGGTAAAGGATGCCTGGCAGGAGGCTTATCTCTCTGACCTGTCCTTTCACCAGGGACTGACTTCCTGCTTTACGAATGCTTGAAGACTGATAAAAGATGGTGCTGTTTCTGTCCATCCTTTTGGCTTTGTGATAAAGAATACCTTAGTGAGAGACTATGTTACTGGAGACCTTCTGGAGGCTCCGAAAACTTGGGTAGGAAACCACATTGCAGATTTGGTCTCAGAATTCCAGATCCAGAAACTGTATTTTCACATTACATTTTATGTTGATAGATTTATCAGAACAGCCTCCTGCCTCAGTTTCTTTATTGGTCGTTACAGGTAAAAGTTGTATTTCACTTACAGTGTTGTGAGGATGAAAAGTCTTAGAACGTTGCTTGACACAAAATGTAAGCTGTCATTCTTAGTTTTATAAATTCTCAACTGGCATGTGTTGGCTTATTAATTTGTGAAAAATACATCTAAGGGGGTCCAGAATTATTTTATCCTCCTTTCAGAATATTCTGTTCATGACATGAAATTAATTGGGAGCTGCATTAACTTTTTTAGATGACTCTTTCATTAGGAAAAAATAGTGGAACAAAGATCTGTGGGGTTGCAATAGATATTTTATTTGGGTCTGAGAAAATCAGCTACACTGCCCACCACTCCAGCCCAGAGCCCTCCGAGTGGTGCCCAGGCTGCCGGGCGCACAGTCCTCAGAACAAAACATACTCTCTTTTTATTTCTGTGTGTGTTTCTGCATCTCTCTCTCTCTCTCTGGATAAACCCTGTTTGATTTTTAAGCTACTGTGTCTTGTTTTCTAGATTTTAACAGGGCAGTCTTCCTTCTATTGACATTCTTTTTAGTTCCCTTATGCTGCTGTTTGTTACAGCTTTCATTCAAATGCAATGACATGGGATTCTTTTCTTCATATGTCAGCTGGGAAAGCCTTGCTACTTAAGAGTATTCCTGAAAACCGTTATTGCTTATTTTACTGGAATGTTTTGTGGTTATCTGAGACCTTAAATACCAAAATTTAATGGGTCTATGCCATCAGTGATGAAATCAGCAGAAGGGAGGTTTAGGAAGTTAGAGACCTATCCAAGTCTGCCACTATTTATAGCCATGACTATGGACAAATTGAACTAACCTCTTATCTTCCTTACAATGAGACAATGAAAGAAGACAGTTTCTCCCAAGAGTACTGAACACCACCTCAAGAGACTGTTTAAATGATCAAATCCGACTAAGCTTTAATGCAGAGTAATTACTTAGTTAAATTCTTACTGCACACACCAGCTGGTAGGGACTTATGTTGAGAACAAGGTCAGCTATGGGCAAAATTTAGTGTATATTTTCCCTGGACATTAATTGCCATATGAGATAAATCTTTTGCCTTCTACATAAAGGAGGTAGCATGTGAGGGTAAAAGGACTTCTAGTCATCTGATACGAGAAGCAAGGTCAGTGTGATTAGACAGGAAGGATCAAAGAGGGGAATGGGATGGCTTACAGCTGACGAGCTGGGCAGGGACCAGATTGTGCAGGGCCTTGTAAGCTATGCTAAGGTTTTCTACCTTATCCTAGGTGCGGTAAAAGTAAAGAAAAGGAATTTAAGTAGGGAAGCAGTACCATCAAGTTTTTATTTTAAAAAATCACTGTGGTTCCAAATGAAGACCAGATTCGAGGACAGATTTAGCTATGGATCAAGTAAGGGTTGCTTGTCATTTCAACCATGACAGAGCCAACAGATACAGGCAGGTGGTTAGATTTCAGAGACGTTTTGGAGAACGATGTGTAAATAACACATTTGCATATTCTTGCACTCATGTATTCCTACCTGTGAATAGATTGATTTACACTGTCTTAGTCTCTTTGGGCTGCTATAAAAAAGTACCATAGATTGAGTGGCTTATAAACAGCAGAAATTTATTTCTCACAGTTCTGAAGGCTGAGAAGTCCAACATCAAGGCACCAGCAGATTCAGTGTCTGATGAAAGCCTGCTTCCTAGATGGCTGTCTTTTCTCTGTAAACTCATGTGGGGGAAGGGGTAAGCTAGCTCTCTGGGATTTCTTCCATAAGGACAGAAATCCCATTCATGAGGGCTCCATATTTATGACCTCCTAAACCCCCTCCCTCCTAATACCATCACCTTGGGGGTTACGATTTCAGCATAGTTGAATTCAGGGGGGGGGATACAAATTCGGGGGGGGATACAAACACTCAGTCCATAGCATAAACACACATGTATGTATACGAATATATATCTGTTTATGAACATACTTAGAAAAAAAAGGATATAAAACATACACCAAAATGTTTACAATGACCATATTCAAGGTTGTAGGATTTACACCAATTTTTATTTCCTCCTTTACATTTTCTCTTTTTCTAATATTCTGCAATGAAAATTTATCTAAATAAAGGTAACATATTTACAGAATGTTCTAGAAATTAAATTATAAATAGGGCCAATAGCAGGAGAGTCATAACTAATGCAAGTTCCATTACAAAAACTGTTCCCCACACTCCAATATGTTGCAGTGCTTTTAACATAAAAAATATATTTGTAAATAATTTTTTTAAAAAGGTAAATTCTTGGGGCGCCTGGGTGGTTCAGTTGGTTAAACTTCCAACTTCTGATTTCAGCTCAGGTCGTGATCTCGGGACCCTGAGATAGAGCCCCCTATCTGGCTTCATGCTCAGTGGGGAGTCTGCTTGGGATTTTCTCTCTCCCTCTCCTTCTGCCCCTCCCCCTGCTCACTCGCTCTCTCTCTCAAATAATTTTTTTTTAAAAATCTAAAGTAAACAAATAAACAAGTAAATAAAAACGCAAATCCTTGTGTTGTAGATTCTCTCAATTTGTCCATGAATTATGAATAGCTCTTAAAAAATAAGAAAATAATTAATAATGTGGTTGATTTAAGTAAATGTCCTTTGCCATTGAATGCCAGGAATTCAATAATGCAACTTTTAAAATTAAATTAGTGTTGGTGACCTGCAAATGACATGTGATATGTGGTATTTATATTTCCTCATCTTCTCTGTTTCTGAAAATATAAATAATCTTCATTTTTTAGTTTTATTTTTGAAAGTTAATATTTAAGAGGAATTATCTCCAGACTGTTAGATTAGAATCCATTGAGTTCTAAATCGAATTAAAAAATTTACATCTACAGAGGTTTTCTTTTTTAATTTTAACAGTTATTTTTTTCCCTACATTATCTCTCTGCATAAGAATCTAGGGCATTCTTACTTAAAGGTACATAAGCACTAATCAATCCTAAGTGAAAACAAACGAGTTACATATATCTTTGCACTCCCTATTAATATCAGATAATCAATTCTTACTAGAAATTCTGAACAAATACATAAGCAGTTGACAAAAATGTTTCCTGGTCTTCTCTTAGATGATGTCTATGATGATAAATAGAAAATGTTCTAATGACAGAAGAAATATCTTTGTATTTTAAGTTATATATGTTTAGATACACAAATAAATAATGAAACAACAGGGACAGGGGAGAGGTGTCACAAATAACTCAGTCTAGGATACAACCTGAAAATGTCTATTTACAAAAATTTATAAGCAATAAAAATAAAGTTAAATTGCTTTTAATGTAAAATTTAATTTGAGGTTTAGCTTTCTATATGTCTACATAGTTGTTTCTGTTCTATCAGGTAACTTCTTTTATTGGAATCTATTGTTAATTTCTTCTATTATCCCTTGTATGATTGTGTATATACTAAGCCATGGTAATATACTCTTCTAAATAATTAAGGACCTTGAGCATCATTTTGCTCATATGTGCTAAATATGAGCAAATAGGCTAAATCATGAAATTTGTAGTAATTTTACAATGCTATAGGAAGATAAAGATATTTCTTTTAAAAGCACTTTTCCTTCGGTTTTTGATAGAGCAGAGAATCCTAATGGACCAGCAGGACAAATTATTTAATGTGTGAAATACTCATATACCTGTTGAAAGGATAACACATCAAATATGAATATATCTCTCTAGCTCTCTGCAAGAGGAAACCCTAACAAGGTGCAAAATGCAATAGACACCTGCATTCTATTTGTAATGAGCATATTTCTTTCAAAGAGAAATGCAAATGTAGAACTCAAAAGGCTTCCTGAGTTATCCTCTCATGCTTTCCTTGAGCCCCTCAGCAGGTCTGTGAGTGATGTTCTCATCTAGCGTGGAGAATCACCTATACGGATCTGCAAGCGTGGTCCTTGTTGGCAACCTACAACCACACAGTCTTTTGTCTTGTGCTCAGTAGGTTGCCTGCAGTGATCATCCTGGAAGGATAGAGCTTCTTTCAGTCTCATAGTTTCTATTCACACCAACACTCTTTCTTCTTGGTAAACTTTTCCTTGCTAACAATTCAAACAGTAATGCCTTCACCAGTCCCATACGCCAGGAACAATCAGCCATTGTCATGGCAGCTTCTCTGTACCTCCTCCGTCTCCTGGGAGAGAAGAGCATAGCATTCCGGTGAAGACACTGTCCTCATGCTTCTGTAACTATCACTTTACTCATCTGTACTCTCCTCATCAGAATGCAAAGAAATGGTCTTACTAATTTTGGATTCCTAGAACCTTGTCCTGGGCGTGGTTCATAGGAAGCACTCAATAATTAGATAAATTTTGACTTTTAATTCTCACAACGAACCATACGAATTAGGCACCATATTCCTCATTTTACAAGAGAGTAAACCTAGATTCAGATTATTTAAGTGATGTGTCCAAACCATTAGTATAAGTGAGCCTGAAAACAATTCTTTGGTTCTCACTGACAAGATCTAGAATCCAGAGAAAAATTCTAGAATTGAAGAACTATGAAAAACCCTTCAATGTGTTTTAAAGTGAGAAGTGGAAGTAAGACCAAAGTATGTTTGTTTTCATTATGAATTTTTTGAGAAATATATTCTTTCTATATATAGTTAGTAGGAAAGTAAAAATTTATGAAATAGGCACCTGAGATACATCATTGTCTATTATTTGTTCTTTAAGAGAACTGACCTGTAACACTGGAGCAAAAATACATCTTAAGAAATTCTCTAATTCAAAGCATTTTGCACTTAAATCAAACTCATATAATTTTACATCAGCAAAGGATTTGCTCATTTTTGATGTGTTCTTTCGTATATTAATTCAGTACATGTTTCCTGCTCACATATGCTAAGCACTGATGCTTTGTTTAATCTTACCTTAGTCTTACACTTGTTAAAATATTGTCCCATACCATATATTTCCAATTCAAACATAGAATTAAGATTCTTGGTGATTTTTGGTGGTTTTTAAATCTTAGGTTTTGTTTATTTTGTAACAGGACTTCTAGTTTAAGTGGAATATATCTTCAACCAGGGCTATGCCTTCCTCTTGTTTTATGAATTGTCATCATTTATACAAGGCTCTCCCCTCTTCTAGAGAATTATAGAGTGTTCTGTGATTGTCATTGTTTTGATTTAGAGTTATAATATAGGACATATATTTATAGTTTTATATTTGAGCAAAATCACAAGTATATCAACATTGCCAGGACAGTTTCTCCACAGGGCTGTGATTTCTGAGTATTTGCCCTCTGACTTCAAGAACACAACAAAATTTAATTTAAGGATTTAAAATCTAAGCAGGATTGGTGCTGCTTCATCAGGGGTGCATTGGGTGGTTTATAAACCGAACACCAGAATGGCTAAAAGAAAGCTTCTCCTGGAGCCTATTAACCTTCAAGAAGCCTTAGCTTTTCTTTTCTGACACAAGTGAAGTGAACAGGATTTTAATAAAAGTCCTGCAGCAGATATACCTGAAGGGTCAGAGCTCATGATAAAGCTGCCAACACTGCAACTTTAAGAAAACATCCTGATGACCTTTAATAACACTGTGTCTGCCAGTGCTCACTGCAAAAGATCTGTATTTTAAAATCCCATTGAGAAACCAATCCCCCATTTGACAGGATCATGGTCTTTAATCTTATTTTTGGTGTGCAAGAATTGACCGCTTGCCCTGTAGAAGCTGACCTTTGTGTGGCTCTGATGACCTCAGGAAATATTCGTCTGTAGTGATAGATATGCATCCCTGTCCTCAACTTTGACATTCTTATCACCCATCTCATTAATACTAAGTGCTCTACATCTTCTAAAAGTAGGAGGAGCTTAATATCACAGAGGTAGACTTCGTTCGTGTAAGCTTCTACTCCATGCTTTTTCATTTTTGTCTTAATCTCTCTTCAACCCTTTATAAATTGAATAATCCCTGAAATCAGGAATCGGTAATATACAACAATAATTTCAGTATCTCTGTGTGCACTAATAGAACAAAAGTAAAATTATCACTATAAACTTGTTAGGTATTATAATTGCCATTTAATAGTGAGTAACCAAAGACTTTTAAAAATTAAGTAATTTGCTCACGTTATACATGTAATAATTAACAATGCCAGAATTCACTGTTTTCAGATCATTCAGTCTCAAAAACTCATGCTATTTACAGTCTCTAAGACATATTTCTCCATTTCTAGCCCCATCATACCAGTTTAAATCAATTTAAATGAACAAATACCTTTTTGGAAGCTTGAATAAAGCCATGGGTAAAAAAAGAAAAGCTTGATTTAAACTTTCTCAGAGCATAGAAATAGTGGACAACTTCCATATGCTTTTAGTGAAGTAATTTCAACAATGGCAAATCTGACAAAGATTTTTATCAAAACAAAGCCAAAAAAAAAAAAAAAAACCCACCTCAGACCACTCTCACCTATGTATGGGCATCAATGCAAACATCTTAAATAAAATAAGATTAAACAGAATTCAACAGCACATTATAAAAAATATTATATCACAAACACACAAGGATTCTTCCAGACAAAGTGATTCACCAGTAAGAACTCTAATGAATATGAGTCATCATATAAATAAAGCCAATGAGAAAACAGTTCCCAGGGATGTTGAAAAGGAATTTGACAGAATTCAATACCAGTTTTTAAAAATAAAAAAAGCAAAAACAGGAAAATCATTGTTAAATAGGAATTGATGAATACTTCTTTAACATGAT
This sequence comes from Mirounga leonina, assembly GCF_011800145.1. Lineage (NCBI taxonomy): Eukaryota > Metazoa > Chordata > Mammalia > Carnivora > Phocidae > Mirounga > Mirounga leonina. The sequence goes on from NW_023270451.1 coordinate 82,428,079, forward strand.
TTTATGTTTGTGTGTCCATCTATATCCATACCTAAATCTATATTTCTATCTCCAAAAGCTAGCATTCAGCTAGCATCCACCATAAAGGACAACACTAGAGGCATTCCCACTGGAACGAGGTGATGCTGCCCACTATTTTTACTACAATTTAACTTTCTATTGGAGATAGATAACAAAGAAAGCAATTAGAGGTATAGAACTTGAAAGAAAGAGATAAAACTACCTCTATTTGTAGATGATATGATTATTTATCTGAGAAACTGAGAAAAATCAATGGAACAACTACTAGATACAAAGAGATAATTTAATAAAATAGCAGGGAATAACTTTAACATAGAGAAATCAATAGCCTATATATAATTAAATAAAAGCAGGTTTGAAGATGTAATAAAAGGAAAGAGAAAACTCCTTACCTCAGTTTCAGATAATAACAGTTCCCAATATTTTTTCTTTCCATTTGGGAGATCGGGCAAGTGTGGTGTGTGCAGAGAACAATGAGAAGATCTTTTGTTTCTGTAGAATGGGAAAGGGGCAAAATCCAATGGAGGACCTTGTAGGTGGTTCTTATGAAGATATGGGAGTGGGGTGGGGGGATGGGCAAAATAGATAAAGGGGTTTAAGAGCTACAAACTTCCAGTTATGAAATATAAGTCACACGATGGACTCTGAAAAACAAACAGGGTTCTAGAGGGGAGGGGGGTGGGAGGATGGGTTAGCCTGGTGGTGGGTATTGAGGAGGGCACATTCTGCATGGGGCACTGGGTGTTGTGCACAAACAATGAATCATGGAACACTTCACCTAAAACTAATGATGTAATGTATGGGGATTAACATAAGAATAAAAAAATTAAATTAAATTAAAAAAAAAACACACACACAAAAATATATATAAGTCACAGAGATGAAAAGTACAGCATAGGGAATATCCCAATAATATTCTAGTAACTTTGCAGGGTGACAATGGTGGCAAAACTTTATTGTGTTGAGCACGGAGTAATGTATAGACTTTTTGAATCACATATATAACATTATATGTTAATTATACTTCAACAAAAATAAATAGATTGGGGTCAAAATAGAAGTGGTGCTTTAGAAAAATTAATCACAGAAAAAAAAAAAAAACAGGTAGGATGTGATGAGAACCTGAAAAGATGAAGCAGTGGTATAAATAGTTCTACATAAGTAGGACAAATGTAATAGACATTTAAAAGGATGTACAGTACAGTCTCTCTCTCTCTTTTTAAGAGAGAGGGAGGTGGGAGGGGCAGAGGGAGAGAATCTTAAGCAGGCTCCATGCTCAGCGTGGAGCCCTATTCAGAGCTAGATCTCACGACCCTGAGATCATGACCTGAACCGAAATCAAGAGTCAGATGCTTAACCAACTAAGCCACCCAGGCACCCCAAAAAGGCTGTAGAGTCTTAATGGTTGGAATCAGACATTTGTAGAGGGCAGCAGCTTAATTGAGCAAGTGGGAGAAGGTTGACCAGAAGGTTTATAGAATTGTTTGGGGATGGGGATGGAGACCCCAGCCAAAGCAGTGCTGTGGAGACTGTGGGCAGTAATTATTACACCAATATTTCCTATCTGATCTTATCTCTTGCTCAGAATCACTCAAAAGTTAGGAAGTAGTCAGACTTCCAGTACGGAATCAAAACTAACTGGACTCTTCTTTTTTCTCGGACGTTTTCCTTTGTTCTCCCACTTCCATCCCCCAAAGCCAAACTTAAATGCCTCTCACTTCATTATATCATGTTAAGAAATACAAGATGCAGAAGGAGGAGAACAAAGAAAAAACTAATGTTGGAAGTCGTTTGGGAGCTCTTTAGGTTTTCTCAGCCACTCACAAGTTGAAAGGTAGAAATTAAGGCTCGCCAGACATCATCAGGAATGTCGTTTGTTCTACTTCAACCAACATGCCCCTCTTTCAGTCCTGTTGGTTTCTTTTCTCAGCCAGAGAATCTCCCCCCACCATATCCCTTATCCTTGACCACCTGGGCAAATGCCACATCATCAGAAATGCCCATCCCTTACTGTTCTGTAGTCCCCAAACCTTGCTTTTTTACATGATGTATATTTAGTTGTTTATTATTTGTCTCCTCCCTATAGAGATATCTTCATGATACCAGAAGGAATGTTTTTCTGTTTTCTTTCTTTTCCTTAATTATTATATTCCCAGAGCCTAAAACTATAACTGCCACATCATGGGCAGCCAGTAAATATTAGTTGAATTAATAAATGAGCAAAGTGAGTGAATGAGCAACTTCTGGTAATAGTATCCTACAAAACTCTTGCAATCATATCTTATTTTATAATCAAAACAATTTTGAGAAAGGAAGAAAACCTCAGAGAACTTTTTCTTAAAAAACTCTGCAAGGCTAGACTTACAGAGGTTTGAAATCCCTTGACTTTCAGCACAAAGTCTCTCTTCTCAGGAAGACAGTTTTGTTCTGTCATTTTAATTTATACAAAAGTATAACTACATATATACATATATGCATGCATACATAAATTGCTACAAATTCTGTATTTATTCTCTCCTGCTCCATTTTAATTGACACAAAACCCATTTGTTTCATTTAAAATTGCTTTTTGTGTAGGAAATCTCCTTCCCTTGGATTTTTTTCCTTTGGAGAGTAGAGATGTAAAAGAGTAGATCACAATACATTTTTAAAGATTAAAAAAAACTGTAACGTTTAGTCCTTGCAAGTAGTTTGTCTTTTGCATAAGCAAGGAGGACTCTTATTTATAGAATATATATATTTAAAAAATCATTAGTTATCTAAGATTCTGGGTACCTTCAAATTATAAACAAAAAAACAAATAAATGCATACATACATAAATAAATACATATGTAAATAAATAAGCAATATCTATGCTACGTAGATTTTTTTAAAAGAAGAAAAAGAAAGTATATTCTGGCCATCCTTCATTCTCGAGGTCACTAGTTTTCCAAGCGGGAAGCAATTATTTTTTTCATTTGTTTCCCACATTTTGGTCACATCTTCAGCCCTTTTTTTCAGCCTTTCTCTTTGTCTTGGATTATTTCTTCTTTTAGGAAATTTTCAGACCTGCCTCAAAGCTCTCTGTGGTTTTATTACTATTTTTTCACTCTATACAAGAGATCATTAGTTCATTAAAATTTTAATGATAGTGATAATAGTTAACAACTGATGAATCATTCATATTAATACTACCAGAAACCAAAATTTAAACAGTTTTTAAGTTGCTGCCTGCATCAAGAATCATGAATTGTGTAAGACTGTTGAATCACGGACCTGCACCTCTGAAACAAATAATACATTATATGTTAAAAAAAAAAAAAAGAAGAAGAAGATAGCAGGAGGGGAAGAATGAAGGGGGGGAAATCAGAGGGGGAGATGAACCATGAGAGACTATAGACTCTGAAAAACAAACTGAGGGTTCTAGAGGGGAGGGGGGTGGGAGGATGGATTAGCCTGGTGATGGGTATTAAGGAGGGCACGTTCTGCATGGAGCACTGGGTGTTATACACAAACAATAAATCATGGAACACTACATCAAAAACTAATGATGTACTGTATGGTGATTAACATAATAAAAAAAAGAATCATGATGTTGATTTTTTTCTGATTTGCCACCATATTATGATTTACTCTGCCCAGAATATTACTTTTTTTTTTTAAGATTTTATTTATTTATTTGAAAGAGAGAGATAGCGCGAGTGCACGAGTGGGTGAAGGAGAAGAGGGAGAGGGAGAAGCAGACTCCCCCTGAGCTGGGAGCCCACGGCAGGACTCAGTCCCAGGACCCTGGGATCATGACCTGAGCAGAAGGCAGATAACAGACTGAGCCACCAAGCTGCCCTGAATATTGCTCTTAAGTAGTGCTGTCCAATTTGTCCAGAATATTCTGCAGTGATGGAGAGGCTCTGTGTCTGCACCGTCTGACATGGTACCTGTTAGCCACGTGTGGCTACTGAGCACTTGAAATATGGCTAGCACAACTGAGGAACTGGATTTTTAATTTTATTTAATCTTAATTAATTTAAAGTATTCACATTTGGCTAGTGGCTACCGTACTCAAAGAGCACAGCTCGGGTTTATCACTCCATTTCTGCATTTCTTCTGTCCTCTCTCCATATTCTGTCTGAAAACTGAGGACGTTGTCTTATACCTCTGATTCCAGGATTAGCTTAGAAAAACAGCTCTCTACCTGTGGTAGATAGAATAATGACCCTCATAATGACATCCTAATGAGTCTGTGAACATGTCACCTACATAATAAAGGGACTTTGCAGGTGTGAATAAATTAAGGATTTTGAGAGGGAGAGATGGCCCTGGCTTGTCTGAGTGTGCCCAGTGTGATCACTAGTGTCATTCTCAGAGGGACTCTCTCAGAGGGCTGGAGCGAAGATATAAGAATAGGAAGGACAGAAGCAGAGATCAGAGAGGAGGGAGGACCCTGCGCTGCTGGCTTTGAAGCTGGAGGAAGTGAGCCAAGGCAGGTTGGCGGCCTTGGAGGCTGAAAGAACAAGGAAATGAATTCTCCCCTGGAACCTCCAAAAGGAAGGCAGACCTGTGGACACATTTTAAACTTCAGACCTCCAGAACTACAGGATAATAAGTTTGTGTTGCTTTAAGCCACTATGTTTGTGGTAACTTGTTAGGGCAGCGATGGGAAACGAACAGACTGCCCTAGAGAACCCCATATGCCCAGTCCACGGGTCTGGGGTGATGCTCTCCAGAGGGCCTGGGACTCGAGTGGATGGGCCCAGCGTAAGTGCATGTGCGCACTTGTTTTCTAACACTGCTGTCCTGTGTAGCTTCTGAGACCCATGCCTCTGAAGCAGAAGGATGCTTGTGAGTAAAGCATCCCTGTCACTTCCCTCCTGCAGCCAGTAGGCACCTCCTCATGCGTGTGTGGTCGCGTGAGAAGGCACTGAAACAACGGAGCTGCCGCCCCCCACCTCCCACGCGAGCCACGGCTGCATCCGCCGAAGAGATGTAGGAGGGCAGTTTTACTCACGTTGCTTTGTTTTAAACTCTCCTTTAAACCAACTTTAACTTTGTAGTTGATCATTTTGAAATTGAGCTTTGGGTATACCTAGGTCAGCTGTGCCCCATCAAGAAGAACCAGTGTCCTTATTTTTCTTATAAAGGTCCTTTTTTTTGGGTTTTGTTTTTGCAGTGTCATTCCCAATGTGAGTTTCACCTAAAAGAAAAGTGGCATTAACCGTAAGATGCTACCTAAAGCATCTGTCAGTGCAACTGGGTGTACATGGGGCTCTAGAACGGAATTTCACCTCATTGTTCTCTATCTGGTTAGGACAGTGAAGCAGAAATTTTGATTTTTCTACTTAGTCGGTTGCTAGGCTGAATACATTGACTTATTACTTTGGAGCAGAATTCTTGTCTGTTTAGTTTGTTTGGTTTTTTTTTTCCATGATGGGGGAGATTTCTATTATGGTGATATATCCTGAGTTAACCTCAATCATGACAAACCAGGAATGAATTTCTATATGTACACAGAAGGGAAATGCTAAAGACTTGTGTCTGCTTTTCAATATACAAATATAGATGGAAATTTGTCACTTCACTTGAAAAGGAAATATTTGTGAGGTCTGCTTTGCAGTAGTGACAAAAATAATCAACACTAAAAAAATTAAATGCTCAGCAGTAAACTCAAGTTTAGACTTGAGTAATTAGGTTTGGGAATACATTTTTGCTACTGAGGCATAAGCCCCTAAAAGCCCAGTTTATTAATTATCTGAAACATAAAAACTCCAATGTCTTGACATAAACATAAAGTCATAACAGTAGAGAGAATAAAGTACAATCAAAAACCTTTAACCAGAAGCAAATTATAGCCTATCAATTTTTCTATAGGGCAATCAGACCACTTTTAAGTAAGATAATAAATATGTAGAAATGAGCTGTTTGTAATTAAAATGAAGCATGCCAAATTATTTCATGACCATTTATAAAGTCAAGTGCCTGTTAATAAAACAGTTAGATTTTCATTGTTACTACTTTCTTTAAAATTATTTCCACTCGAGATGAATTATTTTCTTGAAAGTAGTCCAGCTTTGAGGGATTCTGAAATTTAATTATTCTGGGTTTGAAAAAAACTGTGTCTCCATAATTTCCACTCCACTCTATACATGAAATGTTGAGTGAGATTTCTTATTGACTCCAAATCTGTGAGTTGAATAATTGTCATTAGTGAATGACTTATTTTTTGACTTACTATATATTTTTTCTATTTCTGGTGAACTGAAGAATAGTAGAAGAATGAGTTTATTTTATACATATAAAGTTCAACTTTATAATGTTGTTATAAATAACTTTGTTATAAATAACTTCATAGAACAGTGATCACAATATCAGTATAGCCCTGCTGTCAAATCCTTGTGCTGTCTTGATTTCTGAACTTAAAACTAGGTTAAAGACAAAGTAGCTAATTAGGAAATGACAGCATGTGAGTGGAGAGTTAACTACCAGGGATGTGAACAACATAGTATCTGCCCAATATTTAATACCATTATTAGTCATAATGTAAAAATAGTTAAAGTACCTTTTACTCTCCTCAACTTTGCTGTTTAAGTTCTAGCCATGGTAGATTCCTGCCATGCATAATTTACCAGGCTGTTAAAAAGCTTCATACCTATTCTTGCCTACCCTGTTCTCACATCTAGGAGTTCCTTCTTAGATTTTTAACTCTTACCCATCCTACAGACACCTCAAGCACCATGTCCAATGAGCTTCCATGATGACTAGGCCCCCCCACCACCATAGTATCATATGCATAACTACCTGCATCTCCTGGAGTATTTTGTTCATGTTTCTACAGTAACACTTACTACAGTGTGTTGATTTTACCTATTCCCTTAGAATTCCCAGCACTTCATACATGGCACAGAACATAATAGGTGCTCTAAAAAGTATTCTTTACGTTTACAAACAATGCATAAATTATTGTCGACTTCTCATTAGTTTTTTCTGCAGTGAACCTTAGAAGACATCTTCTCTGGGATGCCTGGGTGGCTCAGTGGGTTAAGCGACTGCCTTTGGCTCAGGTCGTGATCCCGGAGTCCCGGGATTGACTCCCGCATCGGGCTTCCTGCTCAGCAGGTACTCTGCTTCTCCTTCTGACCCTACTCTCTCTCTCAAATAAATAAAATTAAATTTAAAAAAAAGAAGAAGAAGAAGACATCTTCTCTGGAAAACATTTCATTTTCCAAACACTGATAACATTAGTCAATTTACTCATACTGCTGATTTCATTTTTTGGTTAAAAAGTAAATTCTGAAATAGAGCCCTAAAGATAACAACATCCTCAACTCTACACAAAGACAAATAGGACAATCTTCAGCATTTCATTTTGGAACAAAATCAAATTAATGAGATAGTTGTTCTACACCATGCCACCCAGGATTTGTAGAAATGAGTTAAAGCCTTCAGTGAGAATAATTTTGAAATGATTTATTTCCATATTCTTGCTTAGCCAAGTATTACCATAAATAGTGATAATAGTGGGTAATCAACTGGAGACTGTCTTGCAGTAAACATATCAAAGGAAGAAGTAACAGCAACGAACATACTTATTTTGAAAGTGCTAAGTATACAAAAAATTATAAGAAGATTATATTTGAATTACACATTGTTAAACAATCTTTACTAGGACAAGATATTAGACTATGAGGAAAGAACTATTGACATTTATGAGATCAGATTTGAGCACTGGAACCCTTAATCTCTTTTTAACATAAAATGAAACAAGTGTGAACACTGGAAGACAGTGAATAAAGATATTAATCGAGTTTTTATCTCTGGCAAAAACAAGCTGTGAGATCTTTGGAAAACTGTTCAGTATGTTTGGACTTGATTATATGCATCTCCAAAGGAAGTGTTAAGAACAGGATGTTTTGTTTTGTTTTTTAACTTTTTAAAACCTGAAAGTTCTGGGCGCCTGGGTGGCTCAATTGGTTGAGCGACTGCCTTTGGCTCAGGTCATGATCCTGGAGTCCCGGGATCGAGTTCCGCATCGGGCTCCCTGCTTGGCAGGGAGCCTGCTTCTCCCACTGACCCTCCCCCCTCTCATGTGCTCTCTCTCTCTCATTCTCTCTGTCTCAAATAAATAAATAAAATCTTTAAAAAAAAACCTGAAAGTTCTTTGATTATTTTTCTTCTGGGACATGTATGATAATGAGGAGAAATTCCTTGTGTGATTGTCTTCAATTCAGTAATTCATTAGCATGTATTTATTGAAGACCTACTGTGTCTCAGGAGCTGATCCAAGTCTTACAGAGACTGCTGACCTAAAGAAATGTTGAGTGTCATGTTATAGCGAATAATGATGGAATAAAACAAAATCGTTTGTCATGGGACTGTTAACCCAGAATCCTTTGGCCTCTTAAAGGTTAATTGCCTGCCTGCTTATAAACATTTTCAAATTCCCCATCCCATTAGCACATCTCCTTTCTTTACTCCTTAGAGAACCAAATTCTGCATACAGCCTTTTTGCAAACAATACCCATCACAAATTGCCTCTGACAGAAAGTTTTCCAGCCAGCTCAATTTACCAAACACTGCCTTCCACAGACACTAACATGTTTTCTAGAAAAAATAATAAGTTAAACAATGAGGATAACAAAACCATAGCAATTGTTTAAATTGGCTACCACATGATTTGTTTTGAATCAGCTGTTAAAATAATGTCAGAGATACTCATTTCATTGTCTTCCTTGTACAAATACAAATACAAATACAAAAAAAAAATCTCCATAAACATAGTATACCTATTTGGACTCTGTGTCAAAAAAAAAAAAAAAAAAAAAATGGAAAGAGCCAGACATTGGAAAGAATGTGTCCAGACACTCAGATGGGTTTAAAGACAATAGATGCATGTTTTTTGTTTTCTTTGACTGTTTATTTCTTGGGAAGTAAGAATTATTATTTATCTGTATATTACATACTTCCCAAAGGTCTCTAGTTTGCAACTATGGTTCTCCATTGTAACTTAGGACAATTACGTAGTTATAAAAAGTACTAGACAAGCATCTGTGCCCAAGACCAGACTATGCCATAAATATGCTCTGTGACCTTGGGCTCACTAATTTCACTTAATTTCCAGTTTTTAATTTCTTCATCTGTAAAACAGGAGTTATTCTTTCTAGCTCTAATTATTTGCCATTCTATTTCAGTGGTTTTGAATTTCCTTTGAACCCAGAAGTAAACAGATGTGAATTTTAGAATTAAACAAAAAGCTAAAACAAACAAAACAACCACAACAAAAACCCAGGAAAAACCACATACATGTATTATGATCATTTCATGTCATAATCTTAATAGCTTATTAATTTACGGTTTGGAGCAAAAATTAAAATATCTTCAACAATGTTAGTGGAAAGGGACGTAATGTTATATTTCTGAGGCTGCATAAAAAATCTGCATGACAAAGGAGCTTAATTATAATGATCCTCCCCTAGTGTGTATTTTTTTTATTTTTAATTTTTTTATTCTTATGTTAATCCCCATACATTACATCATTAGTTTTAGATATAGTGTTCCATGATTCATTGTTTGTGCATAACACCCAGTACTCCATGCAGAATGTGCCCTCCTCAATACCCATCACCAGGCTAACCCATCCTCCCACTTCCCACCCCCCTCCCCTATAGAACCCTCAGTTTGTTTCTCAGAGCCCATCATCTCTCATGGTTCGTCCACCCCTCTGATATTCCCCCCTTCATTCTTCCCCTCCCGCTATCTTCTTCTTTTTTTTTTCCTTAACATATATTGCATTATTTGTTTCAGAGGTACAGATCTGAGAATCAATAGTCTTGCACAATTCACAGCGCTTACCAGAGCACATAACCTCCCCAGCGTCTATCACCCAGCCACCCCATCCCTCCCACCCCCCACCACTCCAGCAACCCTAAGTTTGTTTCCTGAGATTAAGAATTCCTCATATCAGTGAGGTCATATGATACATGTCTTTCTCTGATTGACTTATTTCACGCAGCATAATACCCTCCAGTTCCATCCACGTCATTGCAAATGGCAAGATCTCATTCCTTTTGATGGCTGCATAATATTCCATTGTGTGTGTATATATATATATATATAACTTCTTCTTTATCCATTCATCTGTCGATGGACATCTTGGCTCTTTCCACAGTTTGGCTATTGTGGACGTTGCTGCTATAAACATTGGGGTGCACGTACCCTTTTGGATCCCTACTTTTATATCTTTGGGGTAAATACCCAGTAGTGCAATTGCTGGGTCATATGGTAGCTCTATTTTCAACTTTTTGAGGAAGCTCCATACTGTTTTCCAGAGTGGCTGCACCAGCTTGCATTCCCACCAACAGTGTAGGAGGGTCCCCCTTTCTCCGCATCCCCGCCAACATCTGTCGTTTCCTGACTTGTTAATTTTAGCCATTCTGACTGGTTTGAGGTGGTATCTCACTGAGGTTTTGATTTGGATTTCCCTGATGCCGAGCGATATTGAGCACTTTTTCATGTGTCTGTTGGCCATTTGGATGTCTTCTTTGGAAAAATGTCTGTTCATGTCTTCTGCCCATTTCTTGATTGGATTCTTTGTTCTTTGGGTGTTGAGTTTGATAAGTTCTTTAAAGATTTTGGGTACTAGCCCTTTATCTGATATGTCATTTGCAAATATCTTCTCCCATTCTGTCGGTTGTCTTTTGGTTTTGTTGACTGTTTCCTTTGCTTTGCAAAAGCTTTTTATCTTGATGAAGTCCCAGTAGTTCATGTTTGCCCTTGCTTCCCTTGCCTTTGGTGATGTTTCTAGGAAGAAGTTGCTGCGGCTGAGGTCAAAGAGGTTGCTGCCTGTGTTCTCCTTTAGGATGTTGATGGACTCCTGTCTCACATTGAGGTCTTTCAACCATTTGGAGTCCATTTTTGTGTGTGGTATAAGGAAATGGTCCAGTTTCATTCTTCTGCATGTGGCTGTCCAATTTTCCCAACACCATTAGTTGAAGAGACTGTCTTTTTTCCTTTGGACATTCTTTCCTGCTTTGTCAAAGATTAGTTGACCATAGAGTTGAGGGTCCATTTCTGGGCTCTCTCTTCTGTTCCATTGATCTATGTGTCTGTTTTTGTGCCAGTACCCTACTGTCTTGATGATGACAGCTTTGTAATAGAGCTGGAAGTCCGGAATTGTGATGCCGCCAGCTTTGCTTTTCTTTTTCAACATTCCTCTGGCTATTCGGGGTCTTTTCTGGTTCCATACAAATGTTAGGATTATTTGTTCCATTTCTTTGAAAAAAGTGGATGGTATATTGATGGGGATTGCATTGAATGTGTAGATTGTTCTAGGTAGCATTGACATCTTCACAATATTTGTTCTTCCAATCTATGAGCATGGAATGTTTTTCCATTTCTTTGTGTCTTCCTCAATTTCTTTCATGAGTATTTTATAGTTTTCTGAGTACATATCCTTTGCCTCTTTGGTTAGATTTATTCCTAGGTATCTTACGGTTTTGGGTGCAATTGTAAATGGGATCGACTCCTTAATTTCTCTTTCTTCTGTCTTGTTGGTGGTGTATAGGAATGCCACTGACTTCTGTGCATTGATTTTATATCCTGCCACTTTACTGAATTCCTGTATGAGTTCTAGCAGTTTTGGGGTGGAGTCTTTTGGGTTTTCCACATAAAGTATCATATCATCTGCAAACAGTGAGAGTTCGACTTCTTCTTTGCCGATTTGGATGCCTTTTATTTCTTTTTGTTGTCTGATTGCTGTGGCTAGGACTTCTAACACTATGTTGAATAGCAGTGGTAATAGTGGACATCCCTGCTACATTCCTGACCTTAGGGGGAAAGCTCTCAGTTTTTCCCCACTGAGAATGATATTCGCTATAGGTTTTTCATAGATGGCTTTTATGATATTGAGGTATGTACCCTCGATCCCTATACTCTGAAGAGTTTTGATCAAGAAAGGATGCTGTACTTTGTCAAATGCTTTTTCTGCATCTATTGAGAGGATCATATGATTCTTGTTCTTTCTTTTGTTAATGTATTGTATCACGTTGATTGAGAATGATACTTGCTGTGGGTTTTTCATAGATGGCTTTTATGATATTGGGGTATGTACCCTCGATCCCTATGCTCTGAAGAGATCCCTATACTCTGCTGTACTTTGTCAAATGCTTTTTCTGCATCTATTGAGAGGATCATATGATTCTTGTTCTTTCTTTTGTTAATGTATTGTATCACATTGATTGATTTGTGGATGTTGAACCAACCTTGCAGCCCAGGGATAAATCCCACTTGGTTATGGTGAATAATCCTTTTAATGTACTGTTGGATCCTATTGGCTAGTATTTTGGTGCTAATTTTTGCATCCATGTTCATCAGGGTATTGGTCTGTAGTTCTCCTTTTTGATGGGGTCTTTGTCTGGTTTTGGGATCAAGGTAATGCTGGCCTCATAAAATGAGATGGGAAGTTTTCCTTCCATTTCTATTTTTTGGAACAGTTTCAGAAGAATAGGTATTAATTCTTCTTTAAATGTTTGGTAGAATTCCCCTGGGAAGCCATCTGGCACTGGCTTTTGTTTGTTGGGAGATTTTTGATGACTGCTTCAATTTCCTTAGTGGTTATAGGTCTGTTCAGGTTTTCTATTTCATCCTGGTTCAGTTTTGGTAGTTGATACATCTCTAGGAATGCATCCATGTCTTCCAGGTTATCTATTTTGCTGGCATAGAGTTGCTCATAATATGTTCTTATAATTGTTTGTATTTCTTTGGTGTTGGTTGTGATCTCTCCTCTTTCATTCATGATTTTGTTGATTTGGGTCATTTCTCTTTTCTTTTTGATAAGTCTGGCCAGGGGTTTATCAATCTTGTTAATTCTTTCAAAGAACCAGCTCCTAGTTTCATTGATCTGTTCTACTGTTCTTTTAGTTTCTATTTCATTGATTTCTGCTCTGATCTTTATTATTTCTCTTCTCCTGCTGGGTTTAGGCTTTATTTGCTGTTCTCTCTCCAGCTCCTTTAGGTGTAGGGTTAGGTTGTGTACTTGAGACCTTTCTTGTTTCTTGAGAAAGGCTTGTAATGCTATATACTTTCCTCTTAGGACTGCCTTTGCTGCATCCCAAAGATTTTGAACAGTTGTGTTTTCATTTTCATTGGTTTCCATGTATTTTTTAAATTCTTCCTTAATTTCCTGGTTGACCCATTCATTCCTTAGTAGGATGCTCTTTAGCCTCCATGTATTTGAGTTCTTTCCAACTTTCCTCTTGTGATTGAGTTCTAGTTTCAAAGCATTGTGGTCTGAAAATAGGCAGGGAATGATCCCAATCTTTTGGTACCAGTTGAGACCTGATTTATGACCTAGGATGTATCTATTCTGGAGAATGTTCCATGGGCACTAGAGAAGAATGTGTATTCTGTTGTTTTGGGATGGAATGTTCTGAATATGTCTGTGAAGTCCATTTGGTCCAGTGTGTCATTTAAAGTCTTTATTTCCTTGTTGATCTTTTGCTTAGACGATCTTTCCATTTCAGTGAGGGGGGTGTTAAAGTCCCCCACTATTATTGTATTGTTGTTGATGTGTTTCTTTGCTTTTGTTATTAATTGCCTTATGTAATTGGCTGCTCCCATGTTAGGGGCATAGATATTTACAATTGTTAGATCTTCTTGTTGGATAGACCCTTTAAATATGATATAGTGTCCTTCCTCATCTCTTATTACAGTCTTTGGTTTAAAATCTAATTTGCCTGATATAAGGATTGCCACCCCAGCTTTCTTTTGGTGTCCATTAGCATGGTAAATGGTTTTTCACCCCCTCACTTTCAATCTGGGGGTGTCTTTGGGTCTAAAATGAGTCTCTTGCAGACAGCACATCGATGGGTCTTGTTTTTTAATCCAATCTGATAACCTGTGTCTTTTGATTGGGGCATTTAGCCCATTTACATTCAGGGTAATTATTGAAAGATAGGAATTTAGTGCCATTGTATTGCCTGTAAGGTGACTGTTACTGTATATTGTCTGTGTTCCTTTCTGGTCTATGTTGCTTTTAGGCTCTCTCTTTGCTTAGAGGACCCCTTCAAGATTTCTTGTAGGGCTGGTTTCATGTTTGCAAATTCCTTTAGTTTTTGTTTGTCCTGGAAGCTTTTTATCTCTCCTTCAATTTTCAATGACAGCCTAACTGGATATAGTATTCTTGGCTGCATATTTTTCTCATTTAGTGCTCTGAATATATCCTGCCAGTCCTTTCTGGCCTGCCAGGTGTCTGTGGATAGGTCTGTTGCCAATCTAATGTTTCTACCATTGTAGGTTACATATCTCTTCTCCCGAGCTGCTTTCAGGATTTTCTCTTTGTCTCTGAGATTCGTAAGTTTTACTATTAGATGTCAGGGTGTTGCCCTATTTTTATTGATTTTGAGAGGGGTTCTCTGTGCCTCCTGGATTTTCATGCCTGTTTCCTTCCCCAAATTAGGGAAGTTCTCTGCTATAATTTGCTCCAATATACCTTCTGCCCCTCTCTCTCTTTCTTCTTCTTCTGGGATCCCAATTATTCTAATGTTGTTTCGCCTTATGGTATCGCTTATCTCTCGAATTCTGCCCTCGTGATCCAGTAGTTGTTTATCTCTCTTTTTCTCAGCTTCTTTATTTTCCATCATTTGATCTTCTATATCAGTGATTCTCTCTTCTGCCTCATTTATCCTAGCAGTTAGCGCCCCCATATTTGATTGCACCTCATTAATAGCCTTTTTGATTTAGACTTGGTTAGATTTTAGTTCTTTTACTTCTCCATAAAGGGTTTCTCTAATAACTTCCATGCTTTTTTCAAGCCCAGCTAGTATCTTTAAAGTGATGATTCTGAACTCTAGATCTGACATCGTACTAATGTCCGTATTGAGTAGGTCCCTGGCAGTCGGTACTACCTCCTGTTCTTTTTGTTGAGGTGATTTTTTTCCGTCTTGTCATTTTGTCCAGAGGAGAATAGATGAATGAGAGAACAAAATGCTAACAGGGTAACAACATTCCCAGAAAATATATTCTAAACAAATCAGAAAAGACCTGAAGCAGTGGGAAAAGAAAGGGAAAGAAAGAAAAAAGAAAAAGAAAAAGATAAAAATAAACAAAAACAGAACAAAACAAAATAAAAACCAGAATGTGATCAATGATCAGGCTGGTATATAGATCAGTGCCACACACTAGATTTGGGGTGTATTTTGGTCTGTTAGAAGAAAGTGCCTCCCAAAATTTTAAAGAAAGAAAAACTTATATATGTACAAAAATAAGGGTTGATATGATGAAGGGATGGAATATGACTGTAAAGATGAAAATTATAAAAAATTTTATAAAAGGAATTGATAAGAAGTTGTTTGTAAAAGGAAAGAAGAGGATTTTTTAAAAAAAAGGAAAAAAAGGGGAGAGAATGTGATCAGGCAGGGGAGTAGGAAAAAAACCATACACTAGAGATTTAGGGTATATTTTGTTCTGTTAGAAGAAACTATCTCAAAATTTTAAAGAGAGAACAACTTATATACATATGCCAAAAATATGGGTAACTACTATGAAGGGATAGAATATGACTCTAAAAATGAAAAATAAAAATGTTTTTTTTTTAAAAAAGGGATTCATAAGATGTTGGTTGAAAAAGGGAAAAAGAAAAACAAATAAAAAAAAGACAGTTAAAAAAAAAAAAACTTAACTTTGAAAGACTAAAGAATCATGGTAAAAAAGCCGTGAATTCTATGTGTAGTATTCCCCTAGCGCTGGAGTTCTGCCATTCTCATTGATCGGTAAACTTGGTCTTGGTTGGTTGTTCTCGCTGATCTTCTGGGTGAGGGGCCTGTTGCCGTTGTTTCCAAAAGTCTTTGCCGGAGTCGGAATTGCCCCACCCTTGCCCCCTCCCGGCTAAGTAATCTGCTCGGGTTTGCTCTCCGGGGCTTTTGTTCCCTGCAAGCTTTCCGTACAGCTTTGGAGGCCGAGAGTGGAAATGGCGGCCTCCCAATCTCCCCCTCAGAGGAGCCGAGAACTTGGGCCCCGCTCCTCAGTGCGCCCCAGAGAAAAGCCGTCAGTCACTCCCATCTCCCTGGTCTCCGGCCTCACTCCATGCTCACCCGGCCTGTGACCGCGCTTTTCTATCTCTGGCACCTGACCCCGGGTGGAGTCTCCAAACCCAGCAGATCCCTGCGGTGCGCTCCCGCACTGCTCCTCCCCGGGGGAAAAAGGTGAGTCTCCCCGGATCTGCTGCTTGTTGGGTCCCTGCTGGAGGAGCAGTGGCCCGACTGTGCCACGGATCTTGGTTTATGGCAACCCTGACCTGAGAGCCCACGCCTCGGCTCCGTCTCTGCAGCCGGCTTCCCCGCTCCGATACCTGGGAGCTCTGCCACACTCAGGCACCCCCGGTCTTTCTGTGACCCCGAGGTTCCTGAGACCACACTGTCCCACGGGGGTTCCACACCCCGCTTAGCCACCAGAGTGTCCTCCCTCAGCAGATCAGACTTCTAAAAGTTCCGATTTTGTGCTCCGTGGTTCTATCACTTGCCAGAAGCGGCCGACGGAGGCCCCTCCCCCGCCATCTGTCCTCCCGAATATCGCCTCGGATTCACTTCTTTGCACGTCTTACCTTCCAGAAAGTGGTCGCTTTTCTGTTCAGACGGTTGTTACTATTCTTTTCTTCGATCTCCTGTTGAGTTTGTAGGTGTTCAGAATGGTTTGACCCCTATCCAGCTGAATTCCTGAGAGGAGATGAAATCCAGGTCTCCTACTCCTCCGCCATCTTCCTCCACTTCCCCAGTGTGTATTTCATTTGAGGTTTTTTGCTATCTACTTTCACCTTTTTAAAATTACAGTGATGACAACAGTCCCTCCTAAAGATTGTGTATACATGAATAGTTTACTCTTGTAGGGAGATTTAAATTTGTTTCTAGGCTGCTGACTTAAAAAAATTAGAACCTATATGCGTGGTACTAAATTGTTCAACTCAAGTATAAAGCAATGGGTTTATTATCAGTGTTTGAACAGATTCTAACCTTATCACTGTATCATTTTAAAATTTATCAGATCCTCTGGTTTGACAGGGTTAGTCCTATTTTTCAAAGTCTTGGGCCAAGTGTCTGTGTGTCTTAGGAATACCCCGGGTATTCTGTATTCCAAAGTCAGGGGAGTCTTCATTTAACAAATTATGTAATCATGGAATCTCTTCCTTCATTCAGTTCTTCACTGTATTTACTGTAGTTTTCTTTTTTGGAAGGAGACTTGGGGCAAACCTTATTGAGTCTCCTGGATACAAAGTCCACATTGAATAGGCATTTTTTCAGTTGCTGTATTTGAGTAGAATTCACACACATTAGTTTCAGGTGTACAACTTAAGTGATTCAGCTTCTCTATACACTATACCGTGTTCACAGGCGGAGCTCCCGTCTGTTACCATAAAATGCTATTACAATACTGTTGACTATACTTCCTGTACTGTACCTTTCATCCCCATGATTTATTCACTTCATAACTGGAAGCCTGTGTCTCCCACTCCTCTTCACCCATTTTGCCCACCACCAACCCCCCCTTCCCTCTGACAACCATCAGTTTACTCTCTGTATTTATAGGTCTGATTCTGCTTTTCATTTGTTTGTTTTGAATATACATTTTTAAAAAGTTAATTTATGTAGCTTGTGTGTGTGTGTGTGTGTGTGTGTGTGTGTGTAGCCAAAGTGAAAACATTGCCATATTGATATCTGGAGAGCAAGGATCTATTAATTATATATTTCTGCCTTGGGTGAATATTTTTTTCTTTAAGTGAACGTATTCTATGTTGGCTTTTAGAAGCCATTTGTATCTCTCTGTTTTTTAGAATAATGGTTTCATCATGTATGACACTTTTTATACCTGAAAATAAGACATTGTAAATGTTCTTCATTAGTGAATATTTGGGAGATCAGAATGCAATGATGCCTATCCAAAGGGATGTGGTCAGTCTGATTTCAGGGTTGTAAGAAGTGATGAACCAATTACAAAGACATTAAACTTCAAATATTATGTTTTGTGCAAATTTTCCTAATTTGTTAAAAAAAATTTTTTAAAGATTTTATTTATTTATTTGAGAGAGAGAGAAAGAGAAAGAGAAACAGCATGAGAAGGGAGAGGGTCAGAGGGAGGAGCAGGCTCCCTGCTGAGCCGGGAGCCCAATGTGGGAATCAATCCCAGGACTCCAGGATCATTACCTGAGCCGAAGGCAGTCACTTAACCAACTGAGCAACAGTTAAACATTTTTTTAAATAATGAAATTGCATGTATTCCTTTGGAAGCACAAACTGTAAAATAGTTTTACTATTGGTCTCATGGTAATTTTGTTAATAATATCACTCCCTCTAAAATATTTCATCATCTTAATCTCATAAAAATATAATTTTGTAGTATCCTATAAAAGTTACTCATACTGTATTTCCTTAATAAAAGAAACCTATAAATTTATGGAGTTTCATTCTTACATTAATCATTATTTTATTATCCTTCAGATATTTCTTGATTTTAGTACTTCTTGATATGGATTAACTTGTCAAATATACTGTCTTTGCTTGACTGCTGGGTTTTGCCAAGTTTGGGCTTGCTATTCTAATAGCTATATCAATATACGAAGACTTCACTCATTTTTCAGAGTAAAGGGCTTGTGTTAGATGTGTTTTTCCTTCATCTACAAATAAGATAGCATTCTGGTAGAGGCAGAAATTATGTAAAGCCTTTGGTCAGACAGTTTGACTTATTGTATAATGGTATTATGTTTATATGATAGATTTGAGAAAAATGGGCCAGATCCAAAACTCACTCAGAGTGCAGCAGTCTGAGACATTCTCTGTTTCTGCATTCATATACTAGCAAAATGGTATTGTAAGCCATTTCCAGCTATCTAAATGGACTGATAATTCACTTACTCAAAATTCATTCAACAATTATTTATTGAGTACATACTCAATGCCAGACAGAATTCTACGCAATGGATAAAAAGTGGTAAGCAGACATAGTCCCTGCCATCATGGAAAGCAGAGTTCAAAGAGAAGCCTGACAACAAAGAAACCAATAGGTATATAATTAGAAGATGGCGGGAGGAAGAGGAGCACAGATTGGCAACAGAGAAGCAGGCAGAGCAAATCGTGCAGAGACGGACAGGAGTTCCACCTTTTCCCAAGGGCGATGAGAGTCCATCAAAAGGCTTTAAACAGTAGTATGACATAATGTTAAGGTTCACTCTGGTATTTTGTTGAGAATAATTTAAAGCAAGACAAGAATAGAGAGGGGCAGATGAGTAGGGAAACATTGTAATCCGAGTAAAAGTGATGGTGGGTTGAAATGAGTAGGTAGAGGCACAGAAAGTAGATACATTTGAGGCCAGTTTTCGAATTTCAATTCACAAAACTTTGCTGATGTTTTATGTAGAAGTGATAAAAACGGGGATGTAAAGAGTAACTTCTGATTTTCTGAGATGAGCGACTCGATAGATGGTGGTGCCATTAACTGAGATGAGATTGAGCAAGAGAGTAAGAAGGTTAAGGAGTAGACTAACTCCCTTTGTGATGCCTCTGCCACATCCAAGTGGGTATGTCAGTGGAAATCTGAACCAGTGAAAGAAGCTTGGAACCATCCTAGACAGAACCAAGGACTGAGCCCTGAGAACTTCAACACCTAGCAGGTAGGGCAGTTCAGGTGGGGCCAGGAAACAGTTGAGTAGATGGTCCAGGGCTGGAATGTTATTCAGAAACCAGAGTCCTTAAAATATTCCTTTGTCATCCTCTTGTGTTCAGAGATGCCTGTTCTAGGTCTCACCATCATAGGTTCATTTTAGGAATGAGGCCAGGAGTGACTGAAAAGCAAGAACAGTGCATGTCCTTTCCCTTTCAGGGCTTAGCCCAGATAGTGCACTTCCATGGAACTTAGTCACAACCCCCCCCCCAAATTAAAAGGAGCCTGGAAAATGGTGTCTTTAGCTGGGTGGCTCTATGTCAAGCAAGACATAAATTCTGTTGCTGTGAAAGAAGGAGATCATAGATTTGGGGGAAAAGTGTGCAGTAGGTTAATGACTTCTTTAAGAAGCCTGATGCTTTACTATTTTTCCCTCGGAGACCAGGATACTCTCCCTTCCAAAAGCAGATGGCCACATGGAGAGAAGATACCAGAACAAAATAGGAATTATGATAGGAAGGAAGAAAGGGGACAGGGCTGTTGACCAGACATCCACAACTTTCTGCTGTAATCCTCAAGGTGGATGCAAGCTTTCTACTCTGACCAAACTCAAGAACTCATTATTCTATAGCCACGTTTTGCACTTACTCAGACTGGTGCAAGCTTTCGCTTTCCCTCCGCGTAGAAAGGTTCTTCTCTTTCTTTCAGGCTAACCTGAATCCATGCTTCCTTCAAAGATTAACTTTTCCATAAATCTCAGTGTACTCATATAATAGTGATATATTATCCTAATTCTGTACCAATATTTTTAATATGAGGCATAGAGAGAGACCTGACTTGCCAATTACATTTTGATGAATAAATGCAATTTCTTGAGGATAAAGCTGCCTTTATTCTTTGTGTCTCCAGAGTTTGTTTTAGAGTGTCTTGATTGATTAAAAAGAACTTACTGTTACTTATCTAGGTTAAATACAGTTGGGCCTGGAGACAGGTGAAGGAACTCATGATCTTTGCAAGTCCCTGTCCTCCTGTGAGCCTGTGATCTCTTAAAAGATGTTTTATTCATAAAACAATGGGGAATACATTGTAATACTCTAACTCAAAGTAAATTAACAAAGTAAAATAGAGTGATAGGTTTTATTACAATAGAAGTTATTTTTAAGGTATTTTTATAGTAAGGTTACAATTAATGATTGATATGGTTGTCTAGAAAGGCATAATTGTTGGAAAGATGCAGACCAAATATGCTTGATTATTCTTAATGGAAACTTTGGGCATAATGCAAGAGGTATAATAAATATCTCTGCATTTAAGTATTTCCATAAATAAATGCTTGTTGAAGTAGCACCATCAATATAACATTAGGTTTTCTGGTTGTACAACTATAAAATTAAGTTATGTAGTAACGAAATACTAAATTAGTTGCTGGAATTATGATTACTTCTCTATATAATTTCAGTTTGAACAGGAAAAAATGTAAGGCAGTGATATATACTCCATAGAGAGTATGCCTTCAACTAAAATTGAAATCTAATTAGTGTGAAAATAAAAGTACTAAAATATTGTTGAGATCAATATTGATGGTAATGCAGAAGAAAACTCTGCCATGATTGTGGAAATAGCTCTGAGAGCCAGGGGTATGAAAAATAGCATTTAAGAAATCAAATTTTCTAAATGAATTTCTTGGCTTGATAAGCAAAAATAAAATTGGGAGCCAAGATGAAAGAAAAAAAATAAAATTCAAGAGGTAATTTGCACTGGAATGGTAATTTATAAATCACTCTAAATAATTTTCCAATAGTTCACAAAATAACCTATACCTAACCTGAAGTTTTCTTTTCTAAACTTTAGAACAAGTCATATTTAATGAGCAGGTATAAAATTTGTACTAATCTGAAAGCAGATTAAGTATCGCAGACTGGCCTCTGTACGATAACTAAGTGGGTGGGACATCTCAGCTGACTCAGACTGAGAATATGGAACTTGACTTTAAGGTCAAATGAAGTTGTCTTCGTATTCAGTGATCACTTTCTATGAATTAGATGAGGTCTAAACTCAGGTGTTCTGAAATGATTACACCTACTAAATGGGATTAGGAGATTATTATATTGTCACTCTGAGTGAAGTGGCAGCCTAGACCAAATCTGCCCTTCCCGCATACTCTCTCTGCCCCCCACCCCATCCCTGTGCCCTCCCTTCTGGGCTGTTTCTCCTCCTGGTGCCCTCATTCTTCTGAGCTGGAATGCTCTTGAGCTTTGTGATTGAAAATGCGGTCCTCTGACCGGCTGCATGAGCATCACTGGGGAACATGTTAGAATTACAGGATCTCAGACTCCACCCCAGACTTAAGTAATCAGAATCTTCATTTTAACCAGATTTTCTAGTGACTTCTAGGTGCATGAAAGTTTGAGAACTTTTGTGTAGCAGTAGCTCAGGATATTAGCAACAGCAGGCTATTCAGAGAAACACTCCACCGTTAATCACTACTGGGTATCGTGTGAATGTATTTGAGAGAAACAGTCTGGTTTTATATGGAGTTCTACAGAACCAAATGTAGTTCTCAAGGTAACACAAAGGTTTGATTTTAATTTTATTTGAAACTCTCTATTTTAACTATTAAGCACTGTAGAGGAAAAAAAAAAAAAAGAAAGCACTTTCAAAGTGTTTTGAAGACCACCATTGCACTCCGTTATGCTGTCAGAGTAACGTTCTCTAGATTTGAAAGAAAATTTCTTCTGCTGTCTCTGTTTAAGTAGTATCCACAGAAGTGGGCTGTGGTGAACGAACCTGGTACCATTCACAGTTCTTATGTCCATGAATACCATTTTTGTCAATGCTTTGCAATTAAAATCAAGTATAGAAATAAAAGTGATAGTCTGGGTAAAATAAAACTGCAACTGTCATCCATAACCCTGGATAGAATTGCATCCATTCAAACAGCTACTCTGTAGCATTTGATTTTATATTAATTATTATACACGTGACTTTCAAATGTTAGCTTTTGTTTTACATTGTGGTGTAAGTCAGTTTCATTTGAAAAAAAAAATGCATTGATTCTAAAGCATTTTGGAAAGCATTGCTACAACTGAAAGGACGATTGCAGCTGGAAGAGTCCGATGCCAGTGCTCTCTGGGGACAGAGTTCATTGGATGAATCCCTTCTGGAGCCCTTTGATCACAGCAAACTGACACCTGCCAACTTATCCCTGCATGTTCCTGATCCTGCTCAACTAGTTCTCAAGTAGCCACAGTAGAGCCATTGGGATTCATGTTTGATGCAACGCAAACTTCCAAGCCAGGACCTGCTGTAAAACAAACTATATATTTAATACTTTACTGGAGCAAGAGTCTGGATGTAAGACTAAAATCATACATAACACTAATCCCTATTTTTTGCAGTAAAAGGGATGTTTCCTCCAAACTTACTTCAGCCCCATGGTGTAACTTCACGGTCATCACATTCCTCCATTACTTCAGTGGGTCGGCCAGCAGCCATTTCCTGAGGGTGGACCAGGCACCTGCCATGCTAAAGACCAGAAGATAAAAATCCCTAACTGCAGAGTCTCACAGTTTCGAAGAGACAAGATGCTCAAGCAGATCATTACTATACAGTGTGATAATGGGTTATGGGACCTATGCAAATGGTTTTATGCGAATACAGGAGAAGAAATAAACAGGAAGTCGGAAGCTAGATTAATTCGTATTTTGTTTTGCTTGGTGACTGGCCCTAACATTTTTTTATTTTTTTTTTATTTTTATTAATTTGACAGAGAGAGACAGCGAGAGAGGGAACGCAAGGAGGGGGAGTGGGAGAGGAAGAAGCAGGCTTCCCGCTGAGCAGAGAGCCCGATGCGGGGCTCGATCCCAGGACCCTGGGACCATGACCCAAGCCGAAGGCAGACGCTTAACGACAGAGCCACCCAGGCGCCCCCATTTTTTATTTTATTTTTATTTTATTTATTTTTTTTATTTTAAAGATTTTATTTATTTATTTGAGACAGAGAGAATGAGAGAGACAGAGAGCACATGAGAGGGGGGAGGGTCAGAGGGAGAAGCAGGCTCCCTGCCGAGCAGGGAGCCCGATGCAGGACTGGATCCAGGGACTCCAAGATCATGACCTGAGCCGAAGGCAGTTGCTTAACCAACTGAGCCACCCAGGCGCTCCCCCCCTCATTTTTTTAAATACAGGGATGAAGTATTAGGGTTTGAAATTACATTTGAATCCATTCGACTTGGAAATAAAACATCTCTCCCCATTAACAACTAAATGCCAGTAATCAGCATGAGGACAATGTCCATTTAAAAATACAAGTTATAAGGAACAGACATTAAAAAATAAAATATTAAAATCCCATTTAAATAAAAGATCACTTTTAAAGAAATCCTTAATACTGAATTTTAGGACTATTCAGCCAATCTCACTTGATGGTCATATGCTCCTTGTGTGTATGCGTGTGTGTGTGTAAGTACACAGTAGTCTTTTTTTATCGTTGCGAGGTGGGTTTTCTGCTTTGTGCATTATTTAGAGCACATTTAGATTCCAACCTGGTTTTCCTTTGCAACTCAGTCCTTTGCACTACTTCCCCCTGAATTAATTGCTATAATGAGCTGATGTAAATTACTTTCACTATTAGGCTGAGCTAATATTAACCCACAACTGTTTAGAAAATAAATATACCACACAGAGTCATATACAGACTTAAGTATCACGGATTTTTTTTTAGTTTTCCATAATTTTGGAGTGTACATCCCATTGCTTGGTCTCATGGTCTAGAGAATCAGGACTGTAAGCAGAAACACCCTCTGCAGAGGCCCCTGCCTGGGTGCCTGGGCAAGGGACAGGATGGTGCGCTTCTGCCACCCTGTCATCGCTTTCTCGCTTTCCCTGCTGGGAACACTTCCAACATGTTAATTATGAAAATGCAACTCCCCTTTTAAGGCCCCGGGGGAATGCTCTAAACTTTATATTTATTTATATTCTGCCTTTATTTATATTCTACCTATAACTACTCTGATATCCTTATTTCTGTAGCCTTTCCTATTCCTTTAATGAGTCATCAAATTCTGCCTGGTGTTATATTTTGTGTGAATCTTATCCCCCATCTCCACCTAGGTGATCAGGTCTTTGGAGAAGGACCCTCTAGGTAGCCTTGATAACACCAAGGCCAAATTCATATGAAATATGAGTGCCTTTTTAGCGTAGAGTGAATTTTCCATCCGCCCCCCCCCCCCCATGATAATCCAACATTGTGTCTTTGCTTCTGTTGTATTTTTCCTCCAGGAATGCACTTCCTCTCAGTTTCCTCTTATAATCCTGACTGTTCATCGAGGCTCTACTTAAAGACTTTATATTGTGCCCCAAGTCTACATATGATCACTCCTGTGTAACTCCATCCTGCATTATTTGCCCCTGATTATTACACTCTTCATTTCCATCTTACATGATAGTTTTCATATATACGCTATATTCACTTTTGCCGGCTGTCAGTTCTTGAAATCTTATTTATCTTCTGATTCCCATGTGTTGTGCACATAGCAAGCGTTCAGTAAATGTTTGTTGCGTGACTAAAGGTTTGCAAAGAGCTGTAGAGGAATGGCATTCCTACGTAAGAGTCGGAGGTTACATGCCTCATGGGGGTGTGCCTGCCACACCAGGTTTAGGCATGACTGATGGTAAATCAAGAATGGGACATAGTGAATGCTGTCTCTGAAGCAACTCCTATCAAAATTTGCAGCAGTAAGCTACCAGGGCTTTATGACTAAGGGGTCCCATGCAGTGTGGCTGTCTATCGGCCCATTGCCTGTGACCCACTACTAGAGATTCTGCTGTTTTAGTCTGGGCAGATGTTTCCATTTTAGAGAGTTTCTTACTAAAATCTTGAAATCTTTTGTGAATGTTAATACATAATGATACCTTTGTTACCTGTGAGCATCTCTATCGGGATCTTAAAGAATCGGGTTGTGGGGAAGTTATAGAGAGGAATTGGGAGGAATAAGGGAATAGGACTAGGAGAAAGGAAGGAGTCTGCTGTTGAAATAGGAGTGTTTCTGAATAGATTTCAACCTCACTGTTGTGAAGGTACAGGCAAGCAATGAAATTGTGCCCTGGAAGCTGCAGTCCAGATATTCATAGCTCCCATATGTTGCCCCTCTCTTTCCTGCCTAATAATTATCTCATTTATGAGCATTTCCTACAAACCTTAAAACTACTTATCAGATAGGTAAAATTGATAAGGAAAATCTGTGTCCTAAGATGGCCGACCAAGCCAGCGAGAGTCCCAGTCCTTACCCCCGGGCTCTTCCGGGTTCTTCTCCCTGCCCTGCTTCGCGCATGCACCAAGAGTGCCAAGTATGCGGAAGTAGAAGTGTATAAATTGCCCCCTGTGTTTGTGCTCAGGGCTCAGACCTTTGGAGACCACTCTCCTCTGAGCCAGCCTGCACTGCATTAAATAAACCTCCTGTCCAAGATCTCCGAGTGCCGCTTGTTTCTTCCGTTGGGCGATCCAGTCGAGGTTCCGTAACAAAATTACTCCATTTTTTAAATGAGAAATTGATATTGAGAAATATCTAGTAAGTAGAAAAACAAAGATTTGAACATGAAACCTGCACTTTTCCCCTATGTTATGCTGGGTGCCACTTTGGGTAGGTGGCTTCCATTGGCCAGCCGGGTATATCGGGAGGCATACAGAAGACTTAGAAATCTTTTACGACTTGCATATTCTCATTGCTGTTGCCATGGCATTATTTCAAAAGCTCAAATTGCTATGAAAAACTCAGTGGTACCCTCTTCTGACTCGGTATTGGCCTTGTTAAAGAATAGGACAGGAAACAAGAGGGCTAATCTTCCATCTTTCACCAGGAGGAAATTCAGCTAGTGTCTTTATTTTTGTGCAAAGACAAAATAAAATGAGTCTGTGTTATGCAAATGAGTCTCTCCACTGTTTGTTAATTTCTACTGTTTACTCAAAAATGGGAAACACCAGGCTTGTGATACATCATCTTTTGTGCGCTTGGCACCTTCCATCATGGTTCGTATTAATCTGCTTAAACTAACAAGGATTAATTGCCTTGGTAAGTCAACCTGGCATTGAAATGATATATTGCCCAGACAGCTTGGAATTTGGCCACTCATAAATCTCATTCGTGTGTTGGTTTATTTCTGTTTGTCTCTTTCTCTGACAGATGTGTGCCCAATCACTGTGAGCATGGCGGGAAGTGCTCGCAAACATGGCACAGCTTCCAGTGCGCTTGTGAGGAGACGGGGTACAGTGGGGCCACCTGCCACAACTGTGAGTGCCCATTCATGTCACCATGACCTTTACTTGTCCAGACCCCAGGTCCTCAGCTACCTAGGGAATGCACCCACTTGATTCTGAAGAACCCAGATTTTGTTGTTGCTTCCCCAGAATAGCACCGTAGTCATCAAGATATACTGTCTCATGCCTAATGACACAAAAGAAGGACCAACGTGTCCAATGATCCGTAAACATAGTTGGGATTGGAATGCTGATCTTGGATTTGCCTCTGTGTGTCTAAGCCACGTCTGGATAGATGGTTTGGGAAATTGTGTTAGTGTAATGTCTCCGACTGGATTCTCATTTATCAGTTCTTCAGAGAGACAGACAGAGTATAATTTGGACATTTAGTGTCTGGACAATAATTGTCTCTTCTCTGTCACAACTGTCTGGCCGCATTTTTCAAATCAGAAAAAGAAGTTAGAAAGTGGAATAAAGTCCATTATTAAACTAATAACACAAGAGGGCAAGTTTTTCTAAATATTCAAAGTAAAGTGGCTTGCAAAGATGACTAATAAAACACAGATGTGCCTTGTTTTACATAGTCGCATTACACTGAAAAGTTGAAGTTTGTATTTTTGTAATTCAAAGAATATTTTTAAATGAATGTTAACTCTCTTATTGTAACATTAATTTTCCAAAAATGCATGGCTGTTTACGAAGCCCTTTTGGAAACAGATTTGCCATAAGACGTAGAATTGGAAGAAGTTCATCTGTCCGTCGTGTGTGTATGTGTGTGCACATGTGTGCATGTGTGTGTAGGGAGAGAGGAAGAGGAAGGGAAAGAGAATGAGCTCCAACATTCAGTCTCCTTCCAACAGGCTGAAAAACTGAAAATCTAATATTTAAGCCCTGTAATTATACAGACTTCTTTCATTACACTTCATTTTTAGGAAACAATGACAAAAATATTATCAGAGAAGAGTTCTGGGGATAATAAATGCAGGACAGCTCTCTGAGCCTTTCATGTCATTATTTGTAGGAATGTACAATAAGAAACTGGAATATAAGACCTCAACAAAGAAAAATGTTTGTAATTTATTTTATTGCACTTATTATTTTGTTTAGGAAGCTGTTCAAAAACAAGAGACAAATGTTCCTTAAAAAATTAACATTAATAGGAATACGTACAAGAAAATAAAAACAGGCACAAATTGATTTTTGGTAAAGTATTTCTATATGGGTACATGAAAGAGTATTTTAATGAATAAAAATGAAACTGATACTGAAATTAGTAGAATAAAGGAGTTATAACTAAAGTCGCCCCTTGCCAGTCACATCAAAATATTAACCTTTAGCCTGTGATACTCATTATATGATAAACAATGTTTGAATTAGATAAATTTGATAAAACTTCGTACCTTCACTCCACCAATATAATTTATATATTGTGCTACAAATACCATGTTTAACTATAAAGGATCTTGTTCCTGAATATGAAAATTCTAAATGAAAACAAAGAACAAGAAATTGGTGCTGGTTACAAGGGTTTTCTAACTCAGTGCTCACTTGATATTGAATTGAAAAGCAAACTATTCTTTTTTTATAGCTGCTTCCTTCATTTAAATACACAGCAAAGAAAAAGATTTTAAAAATATTAAATTTGTTTTAAATTTAAATACATACTACTGGTTAAATAGTTGAGGTTTTTTTGTTGTTGTTGTTGTTTTAAGAGTAATAACTCCCAACTACTAAAAGTGTCCTAAAAGTATTTAGGTTTGGCCCTGGTGGCAATCTATAAATGTAAAAGAGAAATTATCTCCTCCCTGGAGCTCATTCCTACCTGTTCGGTATTCCACTTTTGTTTCTGTAAAAGTAGAATCATTCATTTTAACATAGAAAGCCTGATACCTTGTTGTCTTGTCTGAGTGAGGCGAAAATCTTGAAAATCAAGCGTGTGCATAAAGAGAGGTTAGAAGACCACAGTGCATAATTAGAGAAAGGGTTCAGTGACATTATTTGGTTGTGAAAATTATTTTTCTTGTAGCTTATTGAAGGCTATATGCTTCCAAATAAACTGAATGACTTGATATACCTCTTAGTTACTCCCAGGGATTAGTTAAAAATTGGGAAGGAGGGTCTGATCCAGCACATAATAATGGAAAATATATATTAAAATGCCGTTCTGGTTGGTATTTAATGAACAATATTACATTTTTACTTAGTGACCACACTCATAGCAAGAGCATTGAAGTAAAAGAAACCAACTTTGACACTAGCTATGAGATTATCATGCTGTGTGTGCCTTTGTAGCAAAGTCATTTGACTTCTCTTGGACTCCTTTATTCCTCTTGACTAAACGGCTACTGAGGTCTCTTATAGTCCTAAAAACCAATGAGCTGAGACTTCCAGGTGCTTATTCTGTGTTCTCTAGTCTTAAATTTTGTTAGCATTATTAAATATTTTACATTATTCCCTGCAGAGGACAAAGGATCCCTTTTGAAAAAAGGAGTTATGGTAATTTTATAATGGCACTCCTTTAAAAAGGTAAAAAACAGTTAACTAAAACATAGTGTTTGGTATAACTAAATATTTCATAGAGCTTCAAACATTACAATTGAGCTACTTCCACACATTTTCTGTTCTGGTCCTGCTTGGTCAGGGTAAGATAGCTATTTCTCCGGAAACTGCTGATCATCGAGGCTAGATGCTGGAGTCCGAGATGGATCCAAGAAGCCCTTTTTTGATAGGTCACACTGCCTGAGTTTGAACTTGGCCCTGTTACTTACTTGTAACCTTGGCGCTTAGCCTCTTGGGGCTTCAGGTTTTTCCTGTGTGAGATGGGTGCAGTGACCCTTGTAAAGCCACCCTGAGATTAAATGAGGTGGCTTATGGAAGACACAAAGAAGAGCTTTAGCATATATTAGTAATCAATAAATTTCCACCAATTAATGCCTTTTAGAACAAACATCCTTTGATCTGTACTTCTGTACCAGTAATTGTCCACATCCCACAGTTTGTCACTTAATTTCATGCTGCCCCTCATTGTTGTCACTTGCGTGGCAGGTTGGGTTTGAAGTGAATGAGTTCCATAGTTTTCTCTTTTTTCAGAAGAATTGAAGAGAATTAAAACTAATCTGGATGTATCCTAGACCTGTATCTAATTATCTGTTTGTTTATTTATACATGGAGAATTTATTTTCAAATCCATTTTCTGTAAGGCTCAGAGGGTTGTCATTTACAAACCACTCTCCTGAGGAGTCAGGATGTCCCCCTTTGGATGTGTAAATGCCACAGGGAAAGCCAAAGGTCGGATTGCAGGAAAGGGCAGGCCAGTTTTTGTTCTCCCAAACACTAAAGAGGTTAGATTGTGACCAAATGGTGGAAATACATTAAATTGTTGCAGCTTTATACTTTTTAGATTTTCTTATGCAGATATTCCATTGTCGATGAATTTCTGACTAGTAACATATTGAAACTTAAAATTGTGACAAAGAAGGTAGAATGATCATGTTGAATATTTATCTTTTGTTATACTGACTTATCTTTATCCTCTTAAAAGTATAAGGATGTGTTTTTCTTGTGAGCAAAGCTTCATGTTTATAGTTAGTCTTTTTTTCTCTTCCTGACGCTGTATAGACAATTGGTCTCCAAACTTACTTGTCAATACTTCAGATGCTCTTTAGGATCTAATTACCATCTCATGTTTTCCACATGTGTTCCTTACACTTCATAATTATGGTGCTCACTTACATAAATTAAATACAAAAAAGCAATCCCTTATCTCAGGGCTTAGTAGACTTTTTTTTTTTCTCTCTCTCTCATGCTGCTGGAGCCCATCTTTGAGCTCAGTCATTCTACATATGATATGAATCTCTTAATTGGGACTGCCCTAAAAATCCCCAGAATATTCTCAATAACATGAAAATTATTGGCTGTCTTCACAAGCCAGAGGACATTTAACAGATACAAACAATGTTCTGGAGTGGAAATTTATAAGAATTATTATTAAATACCAGATATTCATTCTGAGAGAAAATCTTTTTCCAGATTTTTGTTATCAAAAGAGAGATTTTCACCTTGCCCAGATAAATTATTGTTTCCAGAGGTAGTAAGAGGTGATAAACTGAATGGCCTACACAGACTTCTTCCAGTTTAAAAATGGTGTGATTTCTGAGTTCTGAGATACTAAGAAGGTAGTAATGTTGCCACACAAATGCAAAACTAAAATTTAACTAGCCAGTGTTAGAGGAAAAATTGAAATTGAAAAGGACGGTATTCTACATCCTGTAGTCTGGAGCTATTACTCTCGGTCCATAAATTTGTAAGCCATAAATTACACTGCACCTTATTACCGCACACATGAAAGTGCAGTGGATTTCAATAGTGCACACTATGTTATTTATAATCCATTATACTCATAAGTAATTGAATTCAAAGCATAATTTTTAAAAAGAAATTAGTCCTACTTGCTTGTAGTCACACTAACCTAGAGCATAAATACCTAGAGTTATTGGCAGTAGGAGATTTGGTGCCTCCATCTGTTTGGAACGACCACAGACTTAGGCATCAATGAAGACAACTTGGAATTTGAGAGTTACAACCTTCCCACCCACCCACCCCAAAAGTGTTCACTGTATAGAATCATGTCCTTACAGAATTGGAGTCCATCTCTCAGCTATAAATTCAACTGGCTTAGAAGGACCTACTCAGAATGGCTATGTTTTTAATCTGGTTTTCCACCATACTTTTCCTCCCTTTCCCCCTTCCAGTCTCCTTTCAGTTTTTCATGCGTGCCCTGTACCCTCACACTGTTCCTGCTCCCCGGCCACCGCCTCTGCCACAGGATTTTCACACATCCTCCCTCTCTGCTTTGTCTGGTACATTCCTACTCATGTATCAAATCTCAGTTCAGTGGCCACCTCCTTAAGGAAGCTTTCTGTGGCCCTGTAATTAGGTCAAATCCTCGTAATTCTAATACACGTCTTAGCACTGGTGCTGTGATTTGACATCTATTTTCTGTGGTTCCTTAATACTGTCTGTCTCTTTCCCCAGACTATACTATCTGAGAGGAGACAGTGCCAGATTCTGTTGACCATTTTATTCCCAGGGCCCGCCCAGCATATATTATGTGCGCAGTAAATGTGCATGGCATCAGTGAATGCATGGCAGGGAATGTAAAAAGCATCAGTAGCTTTTTACAAATCAGTGTCCTTTATACAAATTAATGAAAAAGCTGTGAAGAGGGAGTAAGCTAAAGGGACAAAAGGAAAACAAGAGGAGGGCAGATAATAGAAGGGGAGTTAATGAAAGGCCGAGAGGGTAGTGATAGTAGTAACAGCAGAAACAGCCACAAGAGGTATAAAGTTCTAAGAAATTATATGGAGGAAGTCAGTATATGAGCAAACAAACCTGCACATTTCAAATAATCATGAGGAAAACCTTGGGCCATGCATGTTAGGGCATGTTCATCAAAGTGACTTGTGGGAATATAGTAAGAGTCTCAAAGTAAGTTCAACAACAAAATGATACCTCAGGTAATAAAGTACAGTCAGGTCATGTACTGGCCAGGTGTATGAGCTTTGTGTTTTGTGTTTTGGACAGTCATTTAACCTCTCTGAATTTAAGTATCCCCCCGGGACATTCAATGAAATACTGTCTCTTCAAGTGCTTTGTAAATTTAGAAAACATTTGGTATCATTTTGTAACTTGTGTTGTACCACTGAGTCTTTAAAAACAGGCAGCGAAAGTTTTGTCTGATTAGAAGTAGCTTCAGGTCACAGAGCACTGATATAGTTGATTCTCAAGGAAAAGATCAGAGGGTGTCCCAATAGTTAAGCCAATACTCACTGAAAAGATAAAAGGCTTTATTAGCAAATACAATGGCTACACAGGCTGATTTATATTCACAGGGTGAATCTGCTCTTTCTAATCTAGACACAGCATTAAGTAACCAGGTTGTGCTTCTTTGTTAGCAAGTGAACAATTACCAGTCTTCCAATTTTACCTCCCTTTCTCGTCCTTTACATTCCTACACTGTGACCTACTTCAGAGGCTCAGTGTGTCTCTGTCATTAAGGTATGGGTCCTTATCATTAAGGAGTGGCCCTAGGGCAGAACCACAGGACCATGGGACACACAGGAGGTATACTATCATAGCTTATTCATTTTTTGTCCATTCATCAATATGTCAAGAGTGAACTCCATTCTGAGTATGGGATAGATGCTGGAATGTGGAGAAGGGAAAGAAGAGGGGAGGATGAAGTGTTAATAGCTTCCTCCAAAGAAGTGTGTACTTTCATTAAAAAATAGAAGCCCTTAGGGGTGCCTGGTGGCTCAGTTAGTTAAGTGTCTGATCTCGGCTCAGGTCATGATCTAAGGGTCCTGGGAAGGAGCCCCAACTTGGGCCCCCCCGCTCAGTGGAGAGTCCGCTTGTCCCTCTGCCCCTCCCCCCCACTCATGTGCTCTCACTCTCGCTCTCAAATAAATAAATTCTTTAAAAAATAAAATAAAAGCCCTTATAATCTTAACTCATTTACATATCTTTGGCTTGTTGTGAACTGAGGATAAATTGTACTGTATGCTTACCTCTTATGATCTAAGTTGCCGCTTTTCATCTTACAAAATATGTAGAAATGCAATTACATGGGAAATTACTTAATGTCTTATCACAGACTCCTTTGAATTCTAAGCAGTCGTTTCATCTTTTCAGATTATACCATCAGATTATCAATCTGTTTATTTCTGGGTTTTTTCTCACCAGATGGGATGGGGAGAGGTCAGAGTGAGGAGGAATCCGCTCCATCACGGTGCTAGGTGGGGGATGTGGTTTTCAGTGGATCATGCGCCATTAAAATAACAGTAAGCCCTTGCTCCGTTGTGTGTACGCTCTAGATGAGAAGCTCACGTTCTCACCAAAGCTGAAGCATTTGGGGAAAGAGGGAAAGGACAAGTGGCGTCACTTACTGAAATCACACTTATTTACCAAAAGAAACAATAATCCCAGCAGTTCCTTCACTCCCATTTTCACCGGGCATCTGCAGACAAAATAAGATGGAGAGACACGGGAAAGTGCTACCTTTGTAGAAATGTTGGAAGGGGATTTAGAGGCCATTCTGTCTTTTAGCCACAACCAAATTAATTACATTGGATTAAAATAGTGCAGGTCATTTGGAGAAACACAGCCCAAGGACCTTTACATTTCTAAGGCAGCCCAAATTTCAAATTAATCCCTTCTTTTATGCCTTGCTTTGGAAAGATGGCTAAGATTAAACCTAGAAAGAAAGGATTTAATTTCAGTTTTATGAAGACTTTTTCAATAGTTTCAAAAATATATCTTTCTCTTTGAATAAAAAGCCTTTGCAAAAAAGTTGATCTGCGAATGCATGTTAAAAAGCAGCCTGCCATAGAGACGAGCCATGCACCTATGAACTGCACAGAGGCTATAAAATGCCAGAGCTCGGGCTCGAGGGAGTTGACATTATTCATTAAAATCCTCTGTAGTTTGAATCCCAGTGACTGTCTCAGCCCAGGTTCGGAGTGAAGAGAAAAAGGAATAGAAGACATTCACCTTTACACCTTTGCCAAGTTCGGTGAAGTGGAAAGAAGATAGAGGGCAAGCCTGATTATTGGCAGATAAAGAAGGAAACTTCAGAGATTTTTTTATCTACTCAAAAAATAAGAAAGAATTAAAATTAAATATAGGATGTGCCTCTCCTTTGATCCTTTTAACATCTCCCAAATCAAACAATTTCTTGCTTTCATATTGACATTAGTCACTGTGCCCCTACTGTAAGTCTTTAGCTTTACAAACTTGGAGTATCGGATTACCTGTAATTCATACATGGTCCTGGTTCATTCGGTAATATCATATGTCCATTTTGTATGTAGCACACTCTGTGGATCACAGAAATACAGACAAGAGCCTGCTTCCTTATGAAGTAGACATGCTGGCTAAAAATGGAAGACAGACAGACAGTCAGGAAGTGTTAATACGTTAGTAGAAGGTGGTGTGGTTTTGTGCCAAACTGGTTGTAAAGGCCAGTATGTATAGCATGAGAGGGAGAACAAACAGGTCACCAAGGTGGTTGGGGAAGGGTTTCAGGACCAGCTGAACCCTGGCGAAGCTCCTTGCTTGCTTGGTTGGGAGTTAAGATTGGAAGTGATGGGGGGTGGGGGATGGGGGTGGGATAGCAGAGGCAGAGTTTGAGGGCAGAAACAAACACGAGCTACGGAGGAGCAAGCTCATGAAAGGGGCCCGCCTTCGGAGCCCACAGACGGCCATGGGAATGCTCGTTCAGATTCTTACATTGCATATGATCCTGGAGAAGTTTCTAAACCCTTCCTGAGTTCCTATTTGAGTGGCGTGCTGGAGCCAGGATTGTTAAATATTCAGGACTTCTGTGAGCTGGTTGTGAAGGCTTGGTAGCTTGAACCAGCTACAGTAGGAGAATTTACCCCACGGAAAGTAACAAGCCCAACAAATCCAGACTCTTTTTTGTGAAGTTGCTGACTTACCAGAATACCACTGCCCTGATTCCTTCTTAATTAAGCACGAATTAGAGATCTGCCTATGCATATTATTGTGTTAGGGTACAAATAAGGTATAAAATGTCTAGCACAGAGTCAACACAGATGATGCTCGAGATGACAGCTACAGGCTTAAATGTAATATTGTGAAGGGACTGGTCTCATCAGAGGAGCAGCAGGATAGGGAGTTGGGCTGGTAGGCTGAGCTAGCCAGGGGGCAGTGGTCCTTCACTACCTCAGCGCCGAAGTACGATTTCAGATGTGATTCTTCATCACTGGTCTTTACCACAAAACAACTTCACATTTACTCTTTAGAAGGAAGAGTTGAGCTCTTCTCACTATATTAATCCATAAATGACATTAAAGTCTTCCCTAACAGACAACTGGCTTACGATTACTTCTGGGCTATGGAGGACGTGTAAGATCCCTGAACAGTGTTTAGAGAGCATTTAGGAAGGACCATGGATTATGTAGCGTCACATCAACTGTCACCATTTTCTTTTACTGAAGGGGACAGAAATGTTTTTTGTTAGTAGGTTTGCCTCAGCTGTTTAGCTTATAGTATAATGTGAGGTACCAACTGATGAATAATTATCTGTTAGGGTACAAAACTAAGTTTAAGATTACTTTGTGATTATTAACTTAAATCTAAAGAATGAGCAGCTTTCTCCTGTCGGGATCTCCTCCCATCTGTGACCCAGCTGTGTCAAATTTCTATTCCATAAATTCAAGACACTCGGTTTGGTTTGCTACGCTCTCTAAGACTACAAATACCTGTAATGAATCTAGTGATTTTTTTTTTCACTGTTCACATGACAGAAATCTGAAGAATGAATGATTGGTCTCCGTTTCGTTTTTGTTTTTCCAACATCATGGTGGACAAAGAACTCTCTTCATTTCTTTTGTTGTTATGACTACATTCTGCTTTCTTCCTCCTTCCCAAGCCCTCCTGGCAAAAGAATGTATAGTTCAGATTGTTGGAATCTAGAATGAAAATGTTTATCTACCCAAATAATCCCTTCTGTTATATTTGTTGTAGACGACTAATGCCACTGAAAGTGAAAGTTTACCATGGAGAGTGTAGCAGTTTCCAAGAAAATGTTGCTGGTTGACTTTTTTGAATGTTTTCACATTTGAGTGCTTTCAAATTTTAGTAAAATATTTTATTTTAAAATATTTTAACTTAGCCAAGTGCAAGTGAAATTCTGTAAATGGATTTGACTAAAAATCTAATTTTCACGTAAAGCAAGAGAAAGGTCCAATGACTTGCAGTTCCTTGGTCTCATTGTATAATTGTGTTCCAAAGCTACCATGGGGGCTCCCACCTGCAAAATATGCCTAACCTATTCTTGAAAGACCTTTCTTGCCATCACAGATGCCGGCACCAAATGCCAGACAAAGTTGGCACCTACAAAATCGCTGTCATTACTCATTAGCAGGCATCAAAATGTCCTAATAATACTTGTTGCCACTATCTAATCCTGTGGAGACATCAGTTAAACATGCTTTGCTTGCCAAGTCATGTGATCAGCTTTCACTATGCTGGATAAAGCCAAGTGAGACCATCCGGGTAGATTGGATAATGAAACACCTTGAAGAGTTTGGCTGTGGAAAGAGAAATTCTTTCCATCCATATTACTGCAATGGAATTCAGAACTCTAGAAAACCCTGTGTGTTTTTTCTGCCATATGGCTGTCCGTTGCTCAGTTGCCCTACTTAGAGAACACTCAAGTATTCAGTGGAAGGCATATTCCTACTCAGAAAATAACCAACATATTAAGACTTCTTTATATAGTTTCAGTGACCCAGATCTAGACTTTCTGAATAAAAAAACCTGAATTTTATCGGCCAGATTGAGTACCTGAAGCTAGGGTAGATGAACAGGCTTTGTTAATTCCTTGTCCAAAAGGGTTATTTTTTCCCCTTTGTATAATTCTTTAAATCAAGCTGGCTGAAGCTCCGTGAGAGAGAAGAGAGTATCCTGAACTTCTGCAGGGGAGAGAAGATCAGTAATGGAGACCGCTGGCCTTCTCGAAGGGCAGCAGTTCTGAGAGAGGAGTGGGGAACCGAACTTTTATTAGAGGCCCTTGGGAAGGCAGGTAGGAACATTCAGGCAGCAATACTTGCTTCCTTGTTTACTAGTGGGAGCATCCACTATCCTATGATTACTGCACCAACTGGGGAGACCTGAGCCGTTACTGAGAATCTCCTCTCGTCTCTGCTGGTCATGTGGCTCATCATCCAAAGGGTGCAGGAGTGGAACAGAGCCCGGGAGAGGAAGCAGAATCTGCGATGGGTGACGGAAGGGCAGTGACTGCAGAACGAATCCTCGCGTCATCCGTGCTGAATCCTTGGCTTAGGACAGCTTTCCACCATTCCCGGGTGAAACGTAGCAGCAAATCCGTGTTGCAGCTTCGCTTTGCCTCGTGCCCCCGTCCTAGCACCATTGACTTTAGGCCATTTCTGTGGCCTAAACTAGTGCAGGGGCTACCGTGTGTCTTAGAAATCAAAATAATGATACAGAATGATTCACTGGACAGAAGTAATGTGGAAGACAAATGTATCGGGAAGCAACGGAAATGCTATTAGCAATCACAGGGGAGTTTATTAGTAAGAAACATTGCCCCATGTCTCCTACACATAGTAAAAGGATATTTGTTTAAAGCCCAAGTAACTCATTCACTATATAAGAATTTCTAAGGGATTTTGAATCAGGATTCTGTTTGCATTCAGCCACTACTTTTTTCTTTTTTTTTTTTTAAAGATCTTATTTATTTATTTGAGAGAGAGAGAATGAGAGACAGAGAGCATGAGAGGGAGGAAGGTCAGAGGGAGAAGCAGACTCCCTGCCGAGCAGGGAGCCCGATGCGGGACTCGATCCCAGGACTCCAGGATCATGACCTGAGCCGAAGGCAGTTGCTTAACCAACTGAGCCACCCAGGCGCCCACTACTTTTTTCTTCTTATCATCACCCTAAACTTCCCACATACCACCTGTCTTAAGATGAGATAAATGAACATGAGGCCATAAACTCTACCACAGGTG
The DNA here is from genome assembly GCF_011800145.1 of Mirounga leonina. Classification (NCBI taxonomy): domain Eukaryota; kingdom Metazoa; phylum Chordata; class Mammalia; order Carnivora; family Phocidae; genus Mirounga; species Mirounga leonina. The sequence goes on from NW_023270451.1 coordinate 82,466,522, forward strand.
ATGCCTTAGCCAAGGAATGGATTCACTTTGACACTTGATTAACATCAATTTCACATGTGGTAATAAAAAAGTTAATCTGCACGAACTGTAATTTTCATGCTGGGATCATTTAGATTCCAGCCATCTCTGTATTGATTGGGTTCAAGAAAACTATTTTCATTGTGCTTTTTTAATGAGGATGCCTGGTGGAAAATCACACTTGGGTCTTGGGGAACTTCTTTTCAAAAGTGCAACAAACAGAACTTCAGTGTTTGGGAAGATGGGCTTGCTATCTGTAGACTTAGAGAACATTAAGAACAAATATACAAAGTTTGAGGAAGAGTAGGGTAGTAGCTATTTTGAAATACTGACTGATATATGTGTGTTAAGATCAGAGACTACACCTAAAAAAGATAAGTAGATGCCCCAGAATGTTGCCTTTTTATAGTCTTCTTATCAGAATATCTGCAGCCACCCCATTTTCCTGAATTTTGTCCCAATTCTCTTTTCCAATATGTGGCTACCTGCCACTTTTCAACCATAGAAGGAAGACTTTAGGCAGGGATAATGGGCGGAGAGACTACAGAGGTTGCTGTTTTGCGACGTGGCCCTGACAAGTTGATTATATATTGGAAGATGCAGTGGAGAAGCCACATCTCAGTTTCTGACATTAGTCTCTGCGGATGTTCATCACCTGACAGTAGCCGCTGTGGGAGCAAGTTAGGGAACCTCTGAGAAGCACAGAGGTAACACTCTGTGGTGCGTATGAACGCAGGCGCCTCCAAGGAGACTCAGCACCAATTAATTACAATCACCCCATTCTGTAGAGACAACATAAAACCACTTCAAAACATTTTGAAACGCCATAAAGAGAGTGCATTTATTTTAAAATTTGTAGTTCATATCTGTGATATAGTAATACAAATGTGTGTGCAGATACCTTATGTATAATAGGTAAACTATTACCTTATGAATCAGAAAGGCCCGTGTTCAAGGCACCTCTGGTTAGTGGAAATCTGTCCTTCACTACCCTGCTTTGGATCTGAATAAATATGCATCACACTCAAACACACACACACACACACACACACTGATGCAAACTCCAGCAATTGATCAGAGGCTGACGTTTTACAGGCTAAATTTTTGGACTTGGTTGCTCGGTCATAAAATACTAATGCAATATACAATTCCCACACAGACTTTCCTCTTCTCTGCAAAGTATGGAGACCCAAATGCTACAAAGCTTGCTGTGGGCTCCTGGCTCAGAAACAGTTCTCTCAGCACTCTCCTGACATTATTAATGGCCCTGATGTACAAACTCAGAATAAAATAGAATTAAAATCCAAAGTTAATTTCAAGCTCCATTAGAAATTAAAGGTGTTGGGAAAGAAATCAATATTTGCCCAGTGCAAAATGACTAAATTCAAAGCAATTAATTCTATTATTTTGTAACTTATAAAAACTATTAAAGACCTTCAAACTAGAAAATGTTGCCACGCTCACACATATACATGATATGTGACTAAAAATAATGACAATGATTTCTAGAAGCAACACACAAAAATCTATTTTATTACTTTGTAGCCATACCATGTAGTATACACACTAAAATGTGTGTCTTAAAATAGAGCCAATTATTCTGTACAATCTGTGGCTATTTCCAGCAATTACCAACACTCAGTTGTAAATCTGGGAGGATTTAAAGGACAGAAACAATGCAAAAATGCAAAGAGATTTATTTAAATGGAATAGATGTATCCATTTCCTTAATTTTACTTTCTCTTTTTTCCAGCTTCTTTTTAAGGATTGCTACAGATTAACAAATAAATGACCTTAAAACACTGTAGTTCTAACTACTGTAAAGTATTTTGCAACCTGTAGGGTTGTAGATCATAAAAGACATTAAAGTAGCAGTCAGTAATTCTTTTTCATGTCAGAGGGGTGCCTCTGTCAGGGTAGCTCAGTTGGGCACCTGGGTGGCTCAGTCTGCCTTTGGCTCAGGTCATGATCCCAGGGTCCTGGTATCGAGTCCCTCATTGGGCTCTCTGCTCAGCAGGGAGCCTGGTTCTCTCTCTCCCTCTGTCGCTCCCCCCCCCCCGATCCTGCTCTCTCTCTTGCTCTCTCTCTCTCAAATAAGTAAAATCTTAAAAAAACAACAACTTTTTCATGTCAGAATCACTGCCAATTCTTCCCTGTCCTGCCTTTTGGGGTAAGTCTGAGTTAACAAATGGACCTTTTGCAGGTCTGGAAGGATTAGAGTCAAAGGGATCTGGATCAGACATTGTAATGAGGATATGTCACTGTTCCCTCCCCACGTCGAGAAGAAGCCTCATGAGAACTGGCTCAGGCATCAGTTACTGTTTCAGCATCTGGGGTGAACACCTATAAAAGATAATGTGGGACAAACCATTGCTTTGCTTAGGAAACATCATAAGGCTTCTGGTTAAATCTTCCTCTTTTTAGGATAAATACAGTCAATATGATTAAGGCTTAATAGCAATAGACACACAGCTAGGCACTGGGAACATTCCACAGGAAGAACGGAGCAATCATTGACAATAGCCTCATTCTTCCAGGGGCTAATACTCAACTCCTTGACTTTTGGAAATGTTATCTTTTTAAAAACTCTGTGAGATGTACTTTCCTTAAAGGCATGACTCGTCTAATGGAGTGATAAGAGAGTTGGGTTTTGGGAGGTGAGCTTCCTGGCCTACCAGCCCCTATTCTGTCTCTGTCGTTGCTCTTCAAAGTTGCCCACTAGCTACAACAGAAACAAAGGTGTCAGACCAAACTGATTTTCAACTCTCTTAACTCCCCTCTTGTTCAGCATTTCCTTTCTTCCTGTGATATTTCGAAGGAGAGAGGATACTGGATTAAGACAGACAGGGGTGACAGTCCCACACCCATTACTTCCCGTGTGTGTGGTCCAAGGTGGTGACTTAACCTCCCTGGTCCTCACTTTCCTCTCTTGTTTAAGAAAAATAATAATACTTACCTGGCTAGGTTTCTTTTTCTTTTTTTTTTAAGAATTTAAAATGTAGGGGAAGTGGATGTTCATTACGAGGGATATCATGGGCCCTCAGTTGTAGTCACCGTTGGTATTATCATGGAGCTCTGTTCCCTAGGTGTCCTCTCTCCCTCCTCTATCAGACCTGCTCTCACGAGAGCACCAGCTATCTGTCACAGTGCTCACAGGTGAACCTAAGACAAGTCAGAGAAAGAAAGCAATAAAATGTCAGAAATTAGAATACAAAGCTTGGGGGGGGCCGGGTAGGAATGGAGTGACAATTGTTTAAGAACAAGGACTCTTTCTGAACATTTCTTGTATATGCATCCAAATTGTCTGAAGATACTCCTCTCTCCTCCTGATGCTGGTGGAGACATGGCTTCCATCTTCCCATCTGGATCTACTCTCATCACTGACTTCCACATTGGCCAGTTGATGCTAGTTTATTTAAATGGGGCATCTATGTTTGATATCACTTGCTTTCTCCTTACAGCAGTTTTCTTTGTTTTCTGTGGCTCAACTATTTCTTCGTTTTGGTTCAGTTTGATTGACACCATTGTTTCCAGTCTATGTCCTGCCTCATTCTTAAACGATGGTGCTCCCCAGCTTTGTCCTCAGGCTTCTCTTCTCCCTTATATACTACCCCTGAATGCCTCCAACCATGTCTTCAATTTCCATTTATGTGGTAAAAATTCCTTCATCTGTCTTGCTAGTCCAGAATATTCCGCTGGATCCATTAAACAGTGACCAACACACAGTAGGGATTTAATAAATATTTGTTGAATGTGTGAACATCTCAGTATCCTACATGTTATATCCATTTCCTCATTCCACCCTGCCTCGCCCTTCCTCCTGTCATATCGATGCACGTAAATGATCCATTGCAAACCCAGTCACTGAAGCAGCAGTCCAAAACCCCCACATATGATCAGTCCCCAAGTTCAGCATGTTCTACCCCTGGGATATCATTTGTGTCCCACCTTCCTCTTAGGGGCTACGTCTGAGCCCAGGCTCTCCTCACTTCTTTTTTTTTTTTTTAAACGTTTTTTATTTATTTATTTGACAGAGAGAGACACAGCGAGAGAGGGAACACAAGCAGGGGGGAGTGGGAGAGAGAGAAGCAGGCTCCCCACTGAGCAGGGAGCCTGATGCGGGGCTTGATCCCAAGACCCTGGGATCATGACCTGAGCTGCAGGCAGACGCTGAATGACTGAGCCACCCAGGCGCCCTCTCCTCACTTCGGAGTACTGCAGAGACCTTCCCATTCCTGGTTTTAGAACCTTCAGTTTATCCTCTCTGTATCTGCTAATGGTCCAGGAAGCTGAGAAGTACAAAGCTGAAGATGAGAAACAGCGAGACAAGGTGTCTTCCAAGAACTCACTTGAGTCTTATGCATTCAACATGAAAGCAACTGTTGAAGATGAAAAACTTCAGGGCAAGATCAATGATGAGGACAAACAGAAGATTCTTGACAAGTGCAATGAAATCATCAATTGGCTTGATAAGAACCAGACTGCAGAGAAGGAAGAATTTGAACACCAGCAGAAAGAGCTGGAGAAAGTCTGCAATCCTATCATTACCAAACTGTACCAGAGTGCAGGGGGCATGCCGGGAGGAATGCCTGGAGGCTTCCCTGGTGGTGGAGCTCCTCCCTCTGGTGGTGCCTCCTCTGGACCCACCATCGAAGAGGTTGATTAAGCCAACCTGAGAATAGGTCTAGCATTGTTCCACACAAAATATTCGAAGGACCCAAATTTGTAGCAAATTCCATGGCAGTTTTAATGTTGAGCTGCTATCATAAATAAACTGGGCATTCTTTATACTTGAATATGGAATACGTGCACAGGGAAAGGAAATAAACATTGCACTTTATAAGCACTGTATTGTTAAGTGGAAACTTAACTGCTAAACTGAAATTTCAAAAGAGAATCTGATGCCATTTTTTAACTTACAAAGTTAAAACCTTTCAATAATTCTTTAAACTTGTTTATATGAAATTTGAGTAAGTTAACATCACAGAGTGTTACATGATCTAGCTTCTGTTTATCTCCCTATTGTTCCTTGTATCTCTCTCCCTTTTCTCTAAGCACTCCGAGCACATTAGAATGTTGGGTACAAGCCTCTGCAGAAAATGCAGTTCCTCCTCTTCCTTTTCTGGTTAATTAACTTCCACGTGTTCTTCACTACTCCGCTGAAGTTTCATTTATTGCAGGGGACATTCTTTTGTGCCCAGTCTGATTTAGGACCTCACCCTCTGTGCTCCCACACCATGCTGTACATACCCTATCAAAGAAATAGTAACCCAGAGTCACTGGATATTTGCTTCTTGGTGTAAAACAAAAAAAACCCACAAAGTCTTATTTGACTCCTAATACTAAATCAAAGGACAGGACTAATGCTGTAGACTCCCAGCAGTGCTTGTTGTATAATGAATGAGAATTCCATGCATGCCTAAACGGACACTCCCAAGACTACTTACTGGTGGGACGTTTGCTTGAAGGAAAGTAGTGGGCTTGTGCTACACTTTCAGTCTTCTCTTTCTGTGTCTCTTCCCTTTGTTGTGCTTTTCCTTTCTAATCTACAGCAGATGAGCAAAGGTCTGATATCAGTGCGTTGGGAAATTTTTGGCAGGAGTGGGATTCAATCGCTGTCATTTTCCCCATCAGTTGTTTATCCTTTAAGCTAGTTTATATCTAGTTGTGAAAGGAAAAACAAGGTTCCCAGTTAGAGAAATTTTAGGGCAGAAAAACCTCCTGGTCCTTGCTTTCTTCCTTGTTAAGTTAGCCTTTAATATAAAGTTTAATCCTTTTATGCTGCCTAGAATGTATTCAGAGATTTTCTCTGCAGATTGTTTTATCTGGCAGTTAACTCCTGGGTACTTCTGGGAACTGAAGGGAAGAAGCATCTGAGCTGCACTCACTGAACTTAGAGACAGTCAGTCCATCAGTTCTATGGATATCTGAGTTTTGTTTTGTTTTCTCTAAACCAATGATTCTTAAATTTTAGTTTGTAAATTATCTGAGTAAATCTATAAAGTACAGTTTTCAGGGCACCATTCCAAATATTTCTGACTCATAAGATCTGTGATAGGCTCAGGGAATCTGCATTTTAACAAATTTGACTGGAAGACTCTAGAATATTCTTGTACAGATGGCTCATACCAATTTGAGGAGGCACCCTAACCCTAACCCTAGTCTCTCCATCCAACCAGAAGATTGAGCCTCCCTGAGGTTCTACTTACTCTAACTCTTTCCTTCCCTTGACTCCATAGTCACCAGATTCTGGGAGATAAAAGCCATTATTTAGTGTGGTCTTACAGAGTGAACTCACTGTCTGTTCTGCCTCAGCCTCACAGTATCACGGGCTCTCCCATTACCTTGGAATCCAAGAGTTTTAGTGACCTCATCTTCACCCGGACACAGGACATGGCCAAGAAGCAGGTCACTGCAGAATACACTGCCAATGGGACCTCAGAAGGAAAGGGAGTCCCCTGGGGTCCTCATAGCCCAGCCATGGGATGGTGGATGTGTGAAGAAGAGGAGAGTTTAAATTTTGAATCCTCTATTCCAAAATCTTTGTTTTAACATTGAACATGCGTTTGAGATAACCCCAAGAAAAAATAAAATGGTCTCCCAAAGTAAAATTACAACTGATGCCAATGCAGAAGAGAGAAAAATCCCCAAAAGTTTGTTTTAAAAGTGACATTCATAGATTTTGAATCACTACTAATTCATAATCCCTAAGCAATGCAACAATTAGTATGCATTTACAAAAGATGCATTAGATGGAATACATGATCTATGTTAATGTGTGTAAATTTTGTTTTATCACAGCACTTCATTTCCAACATGTTTAAATTTCCTAAGTGTTCCTGTGACATACTCACAGCTTACAAAATAATAACAAGAGAGGAGGCATTATCTCCCATTGCGAATCCAGACAAATAGATGGTGAGCTGCTTTGGCTATGCATACAGATGACTCTAGTCCTTTCTAGTCTTTCACCCTTCTTGCTACCTTTTTCATGTCAGTGACAAAAGGTGGTACAGTTAGTACATCCTGAATACCAACCTAGCACTTCTTTGAACCCTACCCAGCACTTTCTCCTTTTGTTCTGATCTTCATATACAGATACCAGTACCAAGAATTCAGAGAGTAATGATTTCCCTCTTTAATTCTACATTTCTTTAAGAAAGGAGTTCTTTCTTCCTCAAGCTGGTTTTTTTTTAATGAAAAAAACTATCCTTTAAAGCAACATTTTTTTTTTTTGCATTTTGTAATAAAACTAGGAAGTAATTTAGTAACTTTCTAATAGTAAGTTAATGAGTTTTATCCAAGAGCTAGTATCATGTGGTGCATATTTTTTATGTGTACATAATGTTTCTAAACTAAGCCCCATTGATTTTTTTTTTTTTTTTTTACTTTCATCAGCAAGAAAGAGAGGCTAAAAACAGACTCATAGCTCCCCAGTGTGCTTAATAGGAGTCTTTAACAGCATCTAAACATAGTCACTGCAACACATGGAAAGCTTTTTGTCACAAAATGACAAGGATCAGACACAAATCACTGTGTTAAGTATCAGAAAACCTTGTATTTCTTATGCTCCCGCTGTGCTGGCTGTTCTTGGATAAAACCTAACCTATTTTCTTGACCCTTGCATGACCGAAGAATGCCGTTAGGTAGTCTGAGTAGCGGGAGGTCCAAGCGCCAATGTAAACCCACATAAAAGTTTGTTTCTTTGCTTGTCTTTAATCACACCCCGTAGCTTCATGAGGTAGGTAATCACCTTGTCAAAGCATTATAATGGACTGTATTATATTGGAGGAGTCTTGATATGAAAGATACAAACTAGGCACATTTTTGAGGGAAGAAATAATGAGTTGGATGAGGAAACCACCTAATGCCCATTATACCAGGGGATACCACCTAATGCCCATTATATCCTAAAACATAGAGCTTATCTGCTGCCATCGTCATGCCCAGAGATCTCAAACATGTATGTAGCATCAGAATGTCCACACTACATTTGCAGATAGGATCTTTTGAGATGGGGTTTTCTGGAACTACCAGGGACCACTTTTACTGAAAGAGAGAATTCCGAAATACTTTTTTGCAGATCTAATCTTCAGCAAGAAATATTCATATCAGCAGTGTAAGAAAGGGCATCTATATGGACCAAAAGTTCATACAACAGTAGTGCCTATGTTACAGTTTTGTCTTTCAGTTGTACTATCTGAAGCATAGATCCGAGTTTCAGATCTATCCCAGAATCTGGCCATATTCAACTTTCATAAGAGATCTTTCCTATAACTAAATTTAAAAAAATCAAAGCAGTAGGAAAACTTTCATGATAATATCATAAAGAGAAATTTTATACATTAGTTTACTTAAATTTGTTAGCCATTAGGAAAGATAAGAATTTTTATTCTTTTTTAAAGAGTCTTAAATTGAATCTAAATCACAATATACCCTTACTCTCCAGAGGCCAATATTTTCAACTTGAATATGACCATTGGCCAACAATTCCATTTTTGGAATTATATAGCAAGGAAATAAGTAGACATATTTACAAAGATTTACGTATGATTTTCATCTCAGCATAGTTTTGGATAATAAGAAATAGGAGTAAATTTTAATATTCATCAATAGGAATATAGTAAAATAAATGATGATATAATGACATCCTGGGAAACCCTTAAGTCACAAAGCAGAGCTATATCACAGAAAAAAAAACATAAAAATCCTACTCTATACCACATACAAAATGAAACTAAAATCAGAACTCATAGTTTAAAAATATGCATACATAAAATACAATAAAATTTTAAGTGATTTTTACCAGATGATGGGATTATGGGTCATTTTAATGCTCCTTTTTTGTATTTTTATGTTTTGTCATAGTTGTATTTAAATAAACAAACTATTTTTAAAATAAGTGAAAAACAAGGGCGCCTGGGTGGCTCAAATGGTTAAGCGTCTGCCTTCGGCTCAGGTCATGATCCCAGGGTTCTGGGATCGAGTCCCACATGGGGCTCCCGGCTCAGCGGGGAGCCTGCTTCTCCCTCTGACCCTCTCCCCTCTCATGCTGTTTCTCTCTCGCTCGCTCTCTAAAACATAAATAAATAAAATCTTTAAAAATAAATAAATAAAATAAAATAAGTGAAAAAGATTTCCACTTTTTAAATGTTGTGGTAAAGAGAAATAAAATAGAAATAAAAAAGACCAAATATTAAGTCCCTAATCGTATTTGAAATATCTATTTGTACAAATACATAAATGGATTGTGAACTCCTCATGGAAAGAGACTGTGTTAATTGTCTTTTTCTCCCCACAGGGCTCTGCAAAAGGGAAAATAGTAGATGCGTGATAAATACATTTTGAATAAAGTGTAACCTCACCATCTATTTGTCTGGATTCGCAATGGGAGATAATGCCTCCTCTCTTGTTAAGTGGCTTTCCCTCTCCAAGGCTCATTTTTCTCATCCACAAAATAAACATAAGGTTGTCTACCCACCTCACTGGGGATTGCTGTGAGGCCCAAACGAGACAGTACATGTTGCCTATAAAGCACTCCACGCATGCAAAGAAAAATTTATTTTAACCACGATGGTTATGCTCACAGCCATGATGAAGCAAGTTAGGCCCTCATCCCCAAGGACAGCTCAGGGCAAGATCGTGAAGCCAGCAGAAAGTACCAGCTGCCCACCTGGGCCTGCCTTCTTCACTGTAGGGATGCCCCTGTTCCTCTCTGTGCCTTCTTGCTTATCTCCCGCTCTCATCCGGATTTAATCTCATGAAAACTGGGACTTGGGTTTTAACTTGCTCCTACTGGGATATGCATTCTCACCAGAGAGAAGAAATTATCAGCCAAGACAATGTCCAGTCATGGGTTTTCTGTTTTGGGAGACCCCCCTGAAATGCCACCAGGCTTGTTAGCCCTTGTGCCCCCCTGGTCAGAAGTCCAGACGGCTTTGGCAGGTAGTGCATCTAACTCAGATCTCTGGGCGGCCTATAAATCATAAATCTGCTTAGAAAAATTCCACTCCTTTTAAAGAAAAGCGCCAGGTGTTATTAAAAGTCATCTTTGTATTACATCTAAAATGGGAAAATATAAAATATACAGTGATAGTAGGCTTTGCTAGTGTATTTCTATCATCGTAATTATAATTATGATATAATTATAACACTGTATTAGGCACTAAGAAAATACAAGGCAAATATATTTCTTCATTAGGCCCTTTGAGTATTGTCGTTTCTTAGGGGAAGGTACAACATGAGCAAATAGGTAGATAGATAACAGATTTTTACATATATTCTGTATTTAATTTATATTTTTTGTGTGTAGATTTTAAGCAGATTACAATTTGTTAGATCTACAAAATTATTGAAGAAATTTCAATCTACTTAAAAGCTGTACCATATATATATATATATTCTATCATATAGACATCTGCCATATTATATATATATATATACTTTTATATATACATAGTTTTCCAGTTTTCTAACACTTTATATACATATATGTAACATATGCATAATGTAACATATGCATAATGTGGAAAACTATTTTAATCAGAACAGAGTCACAAAATAAACCAAGTCACATGCCTCAGGGAATGCAGTTTAATGGAGTGTTTAGAATAGAATGAGGTTAATTCGGTTACTTCCAGGTTAATTCCCGGAAAAGTGAGATCTAAACCAAGTGAATTTGTGTGTTATGTTGATCGGAAGGAGAGGACTTACCCACACCAGGCACAGAAAGGAGAAGGGGCACTACCAGTTTTCAAACCACACCCCCTCTTTGGCACCTCTCTTACTCACACCCCACATCCAGCCCATCAGCTCCTGCTGTTCTCACCGCTTCCATCGCTTCCACTCTGGATCAGACACCACTGCCCCTTACCTCTGACTGCAGTAGCCTCCTACCTGCTCCCACCCATGCCACACCGCAGGCTACTCTCATCACGGCAACAAAAGCGATCCTGTTAAAATAGGTGTCCTGGTCACGTCAGACCCCTTCTCAAAGACAACGGCCTCCAAGACCCTAACCTCTTCCTCTCTGCTGTTGGCTTCTACCGCCCTCCCCCGAGCTTGCTCACCCGCTCTCTCAGCTGGATATCTGGATCTCTGGCTGCTCCATGAGCATATCCAGGGTCATTATGTTTGTTGTGCCCCAGGATACCCCCCTGCATGGTGAGCTTCATGAGATCCGCCTCGTCACTGCTCTGATGTCACCTTCTCACTAAGACCTTCCTTGACAACTGTATTTATGACTATAATCACCTCACCTCAGTCTTCCTTCTGTTCCCTGCCTGCTTTATTTTTCTTCACAACACTTTTCACTTTTTAATATGCCATATTATTTAGTTATTCATTGGCTTTCTTGTCTCATGTAACTGGAATGTAGATTACATGAGTTCGGGAAGTTTTGCCTATGTTGTTCATTTGTCTAGCCCCAGCATTTAAAGTAGTGCCTGGCACATTAGTAGGTCCCCAGTAAATATTTGTTGGATTACATAAATTCATTTATTTGTGCTGGGGACAGCAAAGGAAACTAGTTTGAAGAGAAGTGGCTGAAATTAGACTTACTAGAAGTTAGTTCAGTGGATTTCCACTTGAAAAATACTGAGGGCTTGCCCATGAAGTTAGCACTTACGGGGTGGTATACTGATAATTAAATTAAAAGTAGAAACTAACATAAGATTTAAGTATAGATCCTAAAATAAATAATCCCAAATAATTTCTTCCTGGAAAATAAAATCTTACTCTATTTCTGTTATTACAGCAGAAACAGAGGAATTTAGAGAATGTAAATAAGTTAATAAGAGATCACAAATTTTTGAAATGTTACAAGAAAACTTAATAAAACTCTTAGAATGTGAATGGGAAAAATGCACAAACAAATATTTTCAGGGGTTGATAAAAATTATCTACTGCTAATCATATGTTTCGTACTTTTTTTAAAAAGCTACTCATGTGTAGAACGATAACAGCAAGAGAACAAATTAATCATAGGCTCAGAATGACTCACTATGTACAGTTTACAAATTAATTAGCTTTGTCTTAATCTTTTCAATTAAAAAAGTGTTAAAGTGTTAGTTTATTACTTAATTCAGTGTTAAAATGCTGGTTAATTGCAAAACAGTATTAGGGGCTAATACTAAATTCCACGTAAAAGCATCAGGGAAACAAAATGCATTTAAGGCAAATCCAACTTTCCAAAGTCTGCTTGCGCTAAGGTGATGCCGGTTACTGCTAAGGAGAGCATAGCGTTCCTGTGAAGCCTTTCCTCAGCCAAAATGGCATAAAGGGAAGAAGCAATTGGATTAATTTACAGGGGAAAATGTTTGAGTATTCTCAGCGCCCAAATAACTTCCCTTCGGCTTTTCTTATACCTTAAGACACATCTTGCGAATGGATGCACCAAATAAATCAAGACAGAGCCCAGATGCTCAGACACAGCTCTGAGCTCTGGTGGCTGGATACCGGGAAGCTGAGTGTGGGTTCTGGGCAAGGTGCCAGGTTGTCTGATGG
>NW_023270451.1:82479053-82558812 GCF_011800145.1 Mirounga leonina
TGGGTTCTGGGCAAGGTGCCAGGTTGTCTGATGGCTGGATGGTGGGATGCTGAGTGTGGGTTCTGGGCAAGGTGCTGGGCTGTCTGTTGGCTGGCTGCTGGGAGGCTGAGTGTGGGTTCTGGGCAAGATGCCGGGTTGTCTGTTGGCTGGATGCTGGGAGGCTAAGTGTGAGTTCTGGGCAAGGTGCTGGGCTGTCTTGTGACTGGATGCTGGGAGACTGAGTGTGAGTTCTGGGCAAGGTGCCGGCTTGGGCGCTACCCCTAGAAGGGCTCACCACAGGACAAATGCTGAATGCTATTTTAGCTTTTCGCCTTTTTTTCATAGAGGCGAAAATCTTCTTAGGATTTCTTTTGATTAGTGAAAACAGGTACTTACCTAGGTCTTTCATAAAAGCAAAGTGTCATAACATAAACTTTTGAAAAGCTGGAATACCTGTACTACTCAAGTACAAAACCACACTCCAGTGATGTGTGTGTAGGAGTTTCTCCATTTGACTTATATGTGTATGGTTATGTTTATACATATTCTTAGTGGCATTAGTTTTAGCCATGAAATCATAAAATAAACAGTGGAGAACGCTGCATATGATCACCCTGCACTGTGGTTTGCAAACTCTGAGCCTTTAGTTTCAAGGGTTTTCTTCTTGCTAGTTCTCTGTGTCAGTCAGAGAGCTGGATTCAGCCCCCAAATGTTTGTATTCAGACCACCTTAAGAGGTGATGAATTTTATTAAGAGTTGGAATCAGTCCTGCTGAGATATTTAAAAAAAAAAATTTTAAAATAGGATCTGACAGCATTCACAGGGAGCTATTCTTACTGCTGCAGAGACAGCCTTGCCTGCAGGGACTCTTAGAGACTCAGTCGTGGGCATGGAGAATGTCCTTGTCACATTCTCACAGTGCCCTGAAGGGGTGATAGATGTGGGGAAATGGAATCAAAATATCAATGTGATGACAGGTGGCAAATGGGAGCAACTATGAGAGATGAAGTTCAGACAAGACATAAAAAAATCAATTAACTGGGGCATCTGGGTGGCTCCATCGGTTAAACATCTGCATTCGGCTCAGGTCATGATCCCGGGGTCCTGGGATCGAGCCCCGCGTATCAGGCTTCCTGCTCCCACTCCCCCTGCTTGTGCGTGCTCTCTCTCTCTCTCTGTCAAATAAATAAAATCTTTACAAAGAAATCAATTAACTGATGTCAGGAAAATTATTTATAAAATACACAATAATATATGGAGCACTAGAGAAGCAAGACAAGTGTAGACGGCAAGTGTAGGTCAACCATAGAAAGCTGTTATAAACAAGAAAAACAGTAAACAAAGTAAGGTTCGTTTGCACACATGTTAAGAGTACAGCATGGGGGCACCTGGGTGGCTCAGTTGGTTAAGCGACTGCCTTCGGCTCAGGTCATGATCCTGGAGTCCTGGGATCGAGTCCCGCATGGGGCTCCCTGCTCGGCAGGGAGTCTGCTTCTCCCTCTGACTCTCCCCCTCTCATGCTCTCTGTCTCCCATTCTCTCTCTCAGATAAATAAATAAAACCTTTAAAAAAAAAAAAAGATTTTAAGAGTACAGCATGGCATTAAGGGTGTCTCTTTCTGCATATTTGGTATTGGTTGTTTCTTTGTTCTAATGTTTAATTCAGGTCCCAGAAACCTAGATTTTAAGTCTTTAAAAAAGATTTAGAAGTAAGATTGAATAGAATCGGCAGATAGTTTTTTCTCTCCCAGTCATCTTAGTGTTTTTTGTTTTTTAAAATTTACTCACTTATTTTAGAGAAAGCACACAAACAGGGGGAGGGGCAGAAGGAGAGAATCTCAAGCAGACTCCACACTAAGCGCCGAACCTGATGTAGGGCTCAATCTCATGACCCTGAGATCATGACCTGAGCCAAAATCAAGAGTGGGTCACCTAACCGACTGAGCCACCCAGGTGCCCAGTCATCTCAGTGTCTTAAAAAAAAATAAAAAAAGGTACATCATCTTTGTAGAAAAGTAATTTTTTCAAGATGAGATGTGTAATGGGGAAATGTTGGAAAGAATAAAAAAAGGAAAAAGAATCACCCATTGCATCACTACCTAGAAATAACCACTGTTATTTGTTTTGACACATTTTCTAGCTATTTTTTTAGTGTGTATATATGTCAGTTCCTTAAAATCAAATTTCATTTTTGGTAGATAAATTGGAAAGATAAAATAAAATAAATATCTATACTATAGCTGCAGCATTTCATAATTGAAGAGGGAATGAAAATACAGCAAAGGTAAGAAAAATGAAACTTTTTATGTAAAAAGAACTAATAAAATTGACCTTAGTTCCATGTGATGGCAAATTTAAGAAGAAAAAAAAAAGAATTGAGAAAAAAACAAAAGGAAAAGAAAGGAATGTGATTAGGGAGAGAATAAGTTAGAGAGGGCGGGAGGTGGTCCAGGACACACATACAGGAAAGTAGGAACAACACCTCCGTGAAGAGGCAGGTGTTTTTCCATACCAGAGACTTCCCTGCAGGTCTTCAGGTACGCAGAGTTGTATGGTGTGCTTTCTTTCAAGTATTTCTATAAAGTTCATAAATGCTGGGATGCCTGGCACTGAACAAATGAGGCCAGCCTTGTTTCCAACCTTAGATGCTATGCTTGACTTCATTATTGGACCCTCTGATAATCTACATTGTCAATATCCTTTTTTAAGAGACCTTATAGAAACAAACAAACATACCAAAACATGTGTTTTATTCCTACTGCTGCTATAGCAAAGTGCCACAAACTTATTCGCTTAAAATTTTCTTTCACAGAAAGAAACTTCCTGTGACCAACTTTACAGTTTGGGGAGTTAGGAGTCTGAAATGGGTCACACTGGGTTAAAATCAGGGTTTCGACAGGGCTGCATTCCTTCTGGAGGCTGCAAGGGAGAATCTCTCCCCTTGTCTTTCCTGGCTTCTGGAGGCCACAAGTATTTCTTTACCTGGGGCCCTTTCTTCCATTTTCAAAGCCAGCAGTGGCTGGTCCAGTCTTTCTCATGTGACATAACTCTGACATTGACTGCCCTACCTTCCTCTTTCACTCATCAGGACCCTTGCGTTTATATTGGGCCCACCCAAATAGTCCAGGATGACTCCCACCTCAATATCCTTAAATTAATCACATCCGCAAAGTCCCTTTCACCAGGTAAGGGAACAGATTCATTGGTTCTGGGAATTAGGAGGTAGACATCTCAGGGTGGCCTGTATTCTGCCTACCACAAATAGAAAGCTATATTCTGTGATTACTTTAAAGAAGAGTAAATTCATACAATCAGACATGTTCTCACCATGTTACTCCAGCAGAAATTAGAAAGCATTACATGACCATACAAGTATCAGAAAGTGTTTAGAAGGACCCTTTGGTCAGTATTTTTCCCACTGAAGGGAGCCTTTCTTCCTTGCCTACAGATCTATCAATACTGTTTTAGCACAGAGATTATTTTAAAAATTTCAAATCTGTTCACTTTTTCAGGTCCTTATTTACCTCTCTTTGGCTTCCTTTCCTCATTGTTTTCCCAAGATTCTATATTATGTGGCTGTATTATGGAACAAAATATCAAGAGTATGGGAATCCAGGGTGTGAAAACTCAGTTAACTCAGCTCCTTGGCAGTCAGTAAGGAGTTTGAAGATGTGTTTAGAATGTTAAAGTATGTCCATAGTATTTCAGATCACGGAGGTAGAGATTCTATTCTATAGGAAGAACTTGTCTTATAGCTTCCTGTTGTATAACATCAAATCAGAGAAGATGCTTCCTACTTTATGCTGTTTTTTGTCCGCAGAATGATTTTATTTACCATGTTTGCCCTTTAAATGCCTACTTTGAAGGAAGACATCACATACCTGTGTGTGTCACCTCCTAGGTCTCTTCTTTCATGGCTTCAGCTTTGTACTCTGTCCCTTAGGTGGATAACATGCGAAGGTGATGTCCTCTGAGTTGCTAGGATATGGGCACTCCAACATAACCACCGTGGGGGAGGAACACCGGAATGAAATGGAAAGGCCAGCATTTGATGTCAGTCCTTCCATCCACTCCTAAGAGAAAATAACACGGGCTTACTGTTTCTCAAAACCTATCAAGAGCACTCGATACTACTGAGAATTCTCACCTGCCTACAAGATTTTTTTAAAATTTCCCAGAAAATTCTAATTCACTAAACTATTCATTTCTTCTACTGATGTATCCTTTTCAGTGTTTCCTGCCTATTCCTAAGTAGTCCCTGAAGGCCCATGCTCAGCCTCTTTCTACTCTGTTGGTGGAATTCTATCAGCAGGGAAGCCAGAGATTGGCAGCTTCACTTGCTGATTCCTTAGACTGACATTTCTGGCAGGCATGGGAGCGACAAACAGGAGACAATATATCAAGAGATAGTTTTTCCCTATTCTTTTTTTTCAACTTAACATGTATATTTTTACATAATATATTACTATTTAAATTTCAGTTGAGAATCTGGGGCATATATCTGATATAGTGTTATTTTCTAGATCAAAAGAAGAGAAAACTTATGCTGTCCTGGGCATTCTAAATGGCAAGTGAGGTTGTGTGTTTGTGTGTATAAAAGAGATAGAGAGACAGAGATGGAGACAGAGAAAGTGAGGAACCAATAGAAACCACTCTCAAAGCCCTAGCAGTATCTCCCAGGTATATCAGAGAAGTGAGACGCTAGACACATTGGGAGACCTGAACTAGTTGGGGGATGTAGAGAACATATGCAGGACTGGCAGGGGACACAGGTGGGTGAGTAGATAAAAAGTTGGGTATCTTAAACTGAAGTCCTTGAACTTTATCCTGGAAGGGCTTGATTTAATAGGGCTGCACTTCTTGACATAACAAGAGATGATTATGTTAATAAATTATACATGGAAAGGAAAGAAATTTTCTGTGACCAATTTACTTCAGTAAAACCTATTTTTTAGCTACATCAATTTGAGAATTTTTAAATATTCCAACACGTGCCTTATTTCCCCAAATTATTTTATAACAGAAACCTTTTCTTATGAGTCGGGGATTACAGGATCTCAAGGGACCAGGGTTCCCCAAAACATGCTTTAGGAAATGTTGTTGAAAAGTGTTATAGAAGTGCCCAGATTCTTGACTTGGTTTTTAATCTAATCTGAGTGTGACTTTGAGCAAATAACTTTATTTCTTTGGGCTTTCTTGTGTTTTACTTGAAAACTAAGGATATAGGAAGAAACTAGATACTCTCTATGCTCCCTTGTTCTAGTAGTGTATGGAAAATATCCCATAATCAGCCTGTCTGGAATACAGATATCAAGCTTGAGGTAAAGTTTCGCACGCAAGGATTAAGTCAGTGACAAATGGCATATTTAAGAAAAATATATAATCAACTGGAATACTCTAATAATGGCTTAGTGCACATTGCCTGGAGGAATCATTTTTAACAAGGTCATGCTTTTAAAGGCTAATTTTAATTTTTGCCTCAGCCATAAGTAAGGATTAGAACCTGAAGTACATAGGTCAGTACATTCTAAGATGTATTCCAATATGTGCTCACCAAATCAGTTAGACTTTTAAATGAAAGTGAACACGCCTTTGAGTTCAGGCACAGTGGAAGAACTTGGCCTAACAGGTGAAGATGGAGGAATCACATGCTGATTAGTGTTCTTCCTCCAGTATGTCAGTGTGGTGAGAGAGAAAATGAAGGCGTTTCCAAATAGCTTTCTTGGAGGGGAGGGTGACTTTTGTTCGATATGTGCTTATATTTATTTCCTTAAACAAGCCATAAATTAAGTTTTTCCTGTCATTTGGGCACCAACTGAATACTGTGCACTTCTGATTTCCATGAATGATGCAAGATGGGCATTTCTTTTCATATTTTATAGCTTATAATACCAAGGTTCAAAAATTTTAGAGATCACACCCAAGGCCCTAAAAAGTAGAAAGTTACAAAACTGGAAATGAGCGCAATTTAAGCCTTCTTGGTATGTTCTTTGTTTGTATATAGTATCAATTTTCTAAAATATGACCACATAGATAACATTTCTCACAAAGAAATGTATATATATTGTATAAAATCTCCCCAAATAATGCAAACTCCCATTGAGTTTTCAAGATCTATTCTTGGAAGACTCTCGTTTTAGGACTATAGTTAGTTTTAACCAAGTAGCCTCAGAGGCTACATTCTGTAGTGGAATTGAAGTTATAATGGCTCAAATCTTTCTCTTTGATATCAGATGAGACTAGGTGGGCACATGAGTGAATGGAAGATGTGAAGTCCTTTTTATGACAGGAAAGGACATTTTTAAAAATTTTTTATTGTTATGTTAATCCCCATACATTACACCATTAGTTTTTGATGTAGTGTTCCATGATTCATTGTTTGGGCATAACACCCAGTGCTCCATTCAATACGTGCCCTCCTTAATACCCATCATCGGGCTAACCCATCCTCCTACCCCCCTCCCCTCTAGAACCCTCAGTTTGTTTGTCACAGTCCATCGTCTTTCATGGTTCGTCTCCCCCTCCAATTTCCCCCCCTTCATTCTTCCCCTCCTGCTATCTTCTTTTTTTTTTCTTAACATATATTGCATTATTTGTTTCAGAGGTACAGATCTGTGATTCAACAGTCTTGCACAATTCACAGCGATCACCATAGCACATACCATCCCCAATGTCTATCACCCAGCCACCCCATCCCTCCCAGCCCCCACCACTCCAGCAACCCTCAGTTTGTTTCCTGAGATTAAGAATTCCTCATATCAGTGAGGTCACATGATACATGTCTATCTCTGATTGACTTATTTCACTCAGCATAACACCCTCCAGTTCCATCCATGTCGTTGCAAATGGCAAGATCTCATTCCTTTTGATGGCTGCATAATATTCCATTGTATATATATACCACTTCTTCTTTATCCATTCATCTGTCGATGGACATATTGGCTCTTTCCATAGTTTGTCTATTGTGGACATTGCTGCTATAAACATCGGGGTGCACATACCCCTTCATATCCCTACATTTGTATATTTGGGGTAAATACGCGGTAGTGCAATTGCTGGATCGTGTGGTAGCTCTATTTTCAACTTTTTGAGGAACCTCCATACTGTTTTCCAGAGTGATTGCACCAGCTTGCATTCCCACCAACAGTGTAGGAGGGTTCCCCTTTCTCCGCATCCCCACCAACATCCGTCGTTTCCTGACTTGTTAATTTTAGCCATTCTGAGTGGTATGAGGTGGTATCTCATTGAGGTTTTGATTTGGATTTCCCTGATGCCGAGCGATGTTGAGCACTTTTTCATGTGTCTGTTGGCCATTTGGATGTCTTCTTTGGAAAAATGTCTGTTCATGTCTTCTGCCCATTTCTTGATTGGATTCTTTGTTCTTTGGGTGTTGAGTTTGATAAGTTCTTTATGATTTTGGATACTAGCCCTTTATCTGATATGTCATTTGCAAATATCTTCTCCCATTCTGTCAGTTGTCTTTTGGTTTTGTTGACTGTTTCCTTTGCTTTGCAAAAGCTTTTTATCTTGATGAAGTCCCAGTAGTTCATTTTTGCCCTTGCTTCCCTTGCCTTTGGTGATGTTTCTAGGAAGAAGTTGCTGCGGCTGAGGTCGAAGAGGTTGCTGCCTGTGTTCTCCTTTAGGATTTTGATAGACTCCTGTCTCACATTGAGGTCTTTCAACCATTTGGAGTCTATTTTTGTGTGTGGTGTAAGGAAATGGTCCAGTTTCATTCTTCTGCATGTGGCTGTCCAATTTTCCCAACACCATTTGTTGAAGAGACTGTCTTTTATCCATTGGACATTCTTTCCTGCTTTGTTGAAGATTAGTTGACCATAGGGTTGAGGGTCCATTTCTGGGCTCTCTCTTCTGTTCCATTGATCTATGTGTCTGTTTTTGTGCCAGTACCCTACTGTCTTGATGATGACAGCTTTGTAATAGAGCTGGAAGTCCGGAATTGTGATGCCGCCAGCTTTGCTTTTCTTTTTCAACATTCCTCTGGCTATTCGGGGTCTTCTCTGATTCCATACAAATGTTAGGATTATTTGTTCCATTTCTTTGAAAAAAGTGGATGGTATTTTGATGGGGATTGCATTGAATGTGTTGATTGCTCTAGGTAGCATTGACATCTTCACAATATTTGTTCTTCCAATCCATGAGCATGGAACATTTTTCCCTTTCTTTGTGTCTTCCTCAATTTCTTTCATGAGTATTTTATAGTTTTCTGAGTACAGATCCTTTGCCTCTTTGGTTAAATTTATTCCTAGGTATCTTATGGTTTTGGGTGCAATTGTAAATGGAATCGACTCCTGAATTTCTCTTTCTTCTGTCTTGTTGGTGGTGTATAGGAATGCCACTGATTTCTGTGCATTGATTTTATATCCTGCCACTTTACTGAATTCCTGTATGAGTTCTAGCAGTTTTGGGGTGGAGTCTTTTGGGTTTTCCACATAAAGTATCATATCATCTGCAAACAGTGAGAGTTCGACTTCTTCTTTGCCGATTTGGATGCCTTTTATTTCTTTTTGTTGTCTGATTGCTGTGGCTAGGACTTCTAATACTATGTTGAATAGCAGTGGTGATAGTGGATGGACATCCCTGCTGCGTTCCTGACCTTAGGGGGAAAGCTCTCAGTTTTTCCCCACTGAGAATGATATTCGCTGTAGGTTTTTCATAGATGGCTTTTATGATATTGAGGTATGTACCCTCAATCTCTATACTCTGAAGAGTTTTGATCAAGAAAGGATGCTGTACTTTGTCAAATGCTTTTTCTGCATCTATTGAGAGGATCATATGATTCTTGTTCTTTCTTTTGTTAATGTATTGTATCACGTTGTTTGATTTGCGGATGTCGAACAAACCTTGCAGCCCAGGGATAAGTCCCACTTGGTTGTGGTGAATAATCCTTATAATGTACTGTTGGATCCTATTGGCTAGAATTTTGGTGAGAATTTTTGCATTCATGTTCATCAAGGATATTGGTCTGTAATTCTTTTTGATGGGGTCTTTGTCTGGTTTGGGGATCAAGGTAATGGTGGCCTCATAAAACGAGTTTGGAAGTTTTCCTTCCATTTCTATTTTTTGGAACAGTTTCAGAAGAATAGGTATTAATTCTTCTTGAAATGTTTGGTAGAATTCCCCTGGGAAGCCATCTGGCCCTGGGCTTTTGTTTTTTGGGAGATTTTTGATGACTGCTTCAATTTCCTTAGTGGTTATAGGTCTGTTCAGGTTTTCTGTTTCTTCCTGGTTCAGTTTTGGTAGTTGATACATCTCTAGGAATGCATCCATGTCTTCCAGGTTATCTAATTTGCTGGCATAGAGTTGCTCATAATATGTTCTTATAATTGTTTGTATTTCTTTGGTGTTGGTTGTGATCTCTCCTCTTTCATTCATGATTTTGTTGATTTGGGTCATTTCTCTTTTCTTTTTGATAAGTCTGGCCAGGGGTTTATCAATCTTGTTAATTCTTTCAAAGAACCAGCTCCTAGTTTCGTTGATCTGTTCTACTGTTCTTTTGGTTTCTATTTCATTGATTTCTGCTCTGATCTTTATTATTTCTCTTCTCCTGCTGGATTTAGGCTTTATTTGCTGTTTTTTCTCTAGCTCCTTTAGGTGTAGGGTTAGGTTGTGTATTTGAGACCTTTCTTGTTTCTTGAGAAAGGCTTGTATTGCTATATACTTTCCTCTTAGGACTACATTTGCTGCATCTCAAAGATTTTGAATAGTTGTGTTTTCATTTTCATTGGTTTCCATGATTTTTTCTAATTCTTCTTTAATTTCCTGGTTAACCCATTCATTCTTTAGTAGGATGCTCTTTAGCCTCCATGTATTTGAGTTCTTTCCAACTTTCCTCTTGTGATTGAGTTCTAGTTTCAAAGCATTGTGGTCTGCAAATAGGCAGGGAATGATCCCAATCTTTTGGAACCGGTTGAGATCTGATTTGTGACCTAAGATATATCTATTCTGGAGAATGTTCCATGGGCACTAGAGAAGAATGTGTATTCCGTTGCTTTGGGATGGAATGTTCTGAATAGGTCTGTGAAGTCCATTTGGTCCAGTGTGTCATTTAAAGTCTTTATTTCCTTGTTGATCTTCTGCTTAGACGATCTGTCCATTTCAATGAGGGGGGTGTTAAAGTCCCCCACTATTATTGTATTGTTGTCGATGTATTTCTTTGCTTTTGTTATTAATTGCCTTATATAATTGGCTGCTCCCATGTTAGGGGCATAGATATTTACAGTTGTTAGATCTTCTTGTTGGATAGACCCTTTAAGTAGGATATAGTGTCCTTCCTCATCTCTTATTACAGTCTTTGGTTTAAAATCTAATTTGTCTGATATAAGGATTGCCACCCCAGCTTTCTTTTGGTGTCCATTAGCATGGTAAATGGTTTTCCACCCCTTCACTTTCAATCTGGGGGTGTCTTTGGGTCTAAAATGAGTCTCTTGCAGACAGCACATCAATGGGTCTTGTTTTTTAATCCAATCTGATAACCTGTGTCTTTTGATTGGGGCATTTAGCCCATTTACATTCAGGGTAACTATTGAAAGATAGGAATTTAGTGCCATTGTATTGCCTGTAAGGTGACTGTTACTGTATATTGTCTATGTTCCTTTCTGGTCTATGTTGTTTTTAGGCTCTCTCTTTGCTTAGAGGACCCCTTTCAAGATTTCTTGTAGGGCTGGTTTCATGTTTGCAAATTCCTTTAGTTTTTGTTTGTCCTGGAAGCTTTTTATCTTTCCTTCTATTTTCAATGACAGCCTATCTGGATATAGTATTCTTGGCTGCATATTTTTCTCATTTAGTGCTCTGAATATATCATGCCAGTCCTTTCTGGCTTGCCAGGTATCTGTGGATAGGTCTGTTGCCAATCTAATGTTTCTACCATTGTAGGTGACATATCTCTTCTGAGCTGCTTTCAGGATTTTCTCTTTGTCTCTGAGACTCGTAACTTTTACTATTAGATGTCAGGGTGTTGACCTATTTTTATTGATTTTGAGAGGGGTTCTCTGTGCCTCCTGGATTTTCATGCCTGTTTCCTTCCCCAAATTAGGGAAGTTCTCTGCTATAATTTGCTCCAATATACCTTCTGCCCCTCTCTCTCTTTCTTCTTCTTCTGGGATCCCAATTATTCTAATGTTGTTTCGCCTTATGGTATCGCTTATCTCTCGAATTCTGCCCTCGTGATCCAGTAGTTGTTTATCTCTCTTTTTCTCAGCTTCTTTATTTTCCATCATTTGGTCTTCTATATCAGTGATTCTCTCTTCTGCCTCATTTATCCTAGCAGTTAGCGCCCCCATTTTTGATTGCACCTCATTAATAGCCTTTTTGATTTCGACTTGGTTACATTTTAGTTCCTTTATTTCTCCAGAAACGGTTTCTCTAATAACTTCCATGCTTTTTTCAAGCCCAGCTAGTATCTTTAAAGTCATGATTCTGAACTCTAGATCTGACATCGTACTAATGTCCATATTGAGTAGGTCCTTGGCAGTCGGTACTACCTCTTGTTCTTTTTTTGAGGTGTTTTTTTCCATCTTGTCATTTTGTCCAGAGGAGAACAGGTGAATGAGAGAACAAAATGCTAACAGGGTAACAACGTCCCCAGAAAATATACTCTAAACAAATCAGAAAAGACCTGAAGCTGGGGGAAAAGAAAGGGAAAGAAAAGAGAAAAAAAAAAAGAAAAAGAAAAAGATAAAAACAAACAAAAACAGAACAAAACAAAAAAAAAACAGAATATGATCAAATATGATCAGGCTGGTGCATAGATCGGTGCCACACACTAGATTTGGGGTGTATTTTGGTCTGTTAGAAGAAAGTGCCTCCTAAAATTTTAAAGAAAGAAAAACTTATATATGTACAAAAATAAGGGTTGATATGATGAAGGGATGGAATATGACTGTAAAGATGAAAATTATAAAAAACTTTATAAAAGGAATTGATAAGAAGTTGTTTGAAAAAAGAAAGAAGAGGATTTTAAAAAAAACAGGAAAAAAAAGGGAGAGAATGTGATCAGGCAAGAGACTAGAACAAAGCCATACACTAGAGATTTAGGGTATATTTTGATCTGTTAGAAGAAACTGTATCTCAAAATTTTAAAGAGAGAACAACTTATATATATATACACCAAAAATAAGGGTAACTACTATGGAGGGATAGGATATGACTCTAAAAATGAAAAATAAAATTTTTTTTAAAAAAGGGATTGATAAGATGTTGGTTGAAAAAGGGAAAAAGAAAAATTTTTTAAAAAAAGAGTTAAAAAAAATTAACTTTGAAATACTAAAGAATCATGGTAAAAAAGCCATGGATTCTCTGTGCAGTATTCCCCTAGCACTGGAGTTCTGCCATTCTCATTTATTGGTAAACTTGGTCTTGGCTGGTGGTTCTTGCTGATCTTCTGGGGGAGGGGCCTGTTGCCGTGGTTCCCAAATGTCTTTGCCAGAGGTGGAATTGCCCCGCCCTTGCCGGTCCGTGCTAAGTAATCTGCTCGGGGTTGCTCTCAGGAGCTTTTGTTCCCTGCAAGCTTTCCGTACAGCTTTGGAGGCGGAGAGTGAAAATGGCGGCCTCCCAATCTTCTCTGCCCCGGAGGAGCCGAGAACTCGGGGTCCCGCTCCTCAGTGTGCCCCTAGAGAAAAGCAGTCAGTCACTCCCGTCTCCCCGGTCTCTGGCCACACTCCGTGGTCACCCAGCCTGTGACCGAGGGTTTCTATCTCTGGCACCCGACCCCGTGTGGAGTCTCCAAACCCAGCAGATCCCTGCGGTGCCCTCCCGTGCCTCTCCTCCCGGGGGAAGAAGGGGAGTCTCCCCGGATCTGCCGCTTGTTGGGTCCCTGCTGGAGGAGCAGTGGCCCGACTGTGCCACGGATCATGGTTTATGGCAACCCTGACCTAAGAGCCCACGCCTCGGCTCCGTCTCTGCAGCCAGCTTCCCCCGCTCCAATACGGGGGAGCTCTGCCGCACTCAGGCACTCCCGGTCTTTCTGTGACCCCGAGGGTCCTGAGACCACACTGTCCCACGAGGGTTCCACACCTCGCTTAGCCACTGGAGCGACGTCCCTCAGCAGAGCAGACTTCTAAAAGTTCTGATTTTGTGCTCTGTGGCTTTATCACTTGCCAGAAGCGGCCGACAGAGGCCCCCTCCCCCGCTGTCTATCCTCCCAAATATCACCTCGGATTCACTTCTCCGCACGTCCTACCTTCCAGAAAGTGGTCACTTTTCTGTTCAGACAGTTGTTGCTATTCTTTTCTTCGATATCCTGTTGAGTTTGTAGGTGTTCAGAATGGTTTGATCCCTAGCCAGCTGAATTCCTGGGACCAAACGAAATCCAGGTCTCCTACTCCTCTGCCATCTTGCTCCGCCCACCAGGAAGTGACTTTTTTTTATAGTTTTGGTTCTTCCCAAAACAGTTCCCAAAATGAGGACTTGGCTGGAGGCAGTTGATTGGGAGGTTGTCCTGGAAAGCTCAGGTGAAGGAGTAGAAATAATGAGACAAGGACGAGAGATGGACAGTAGAAGGCATGTGGGGAAGTGAGTGCTAGCGTCAGTGGGAGCTCGTTCCTCCTGGGGGTCTCCGAGAAACCTTTTGGTTCATGGCGATGTTGTGGCATTGATTCCCTGATTCTGACCCCCCACTAGTTCAGGGTGGACTGTGAGAATATCAGCTCTTGCACACTTCCTGGTTGCACCTGGACGTGGCTGAGCAGCCTCCCTTCGAGCCCAGAAAGGTCTGTGGAGGGGCAGGTGCTTGAGGTGGAAAGCTGTCATTGTACTCAAAGTGAAACCACAACCTCAGCTGCAGCTGAACTCAGTGGATGTGGAGGGGACAAAGGAAATATAAAGTTAGGTTTCCTCATTTATAGGCATTATGGCCATAATGCAAACTCTATCAGTCTTGGTTTTGGTTGCCACTAACGTATCATTCTTTGTGCTTTGGCCATTCTGAGTGGCTTTCTAAGGATGCAGGTGTGAATCCTGACGTACAAGGGCAGAGAAGAGCCCAGGAAGAATCTGGAATGCTAAAGACTCTAATTCGTTCTCTAATTTGGCTCAGTGTGCCAGCTCCTCATTCTCACTCACAGTCTCTCCTAGACACACACACACACACACACACACACACACACACACAACATTCTTGTGCCTCGTCAAAGGAAGACTAAGATCTATCTTTTCATATCAATTCTATATTCCTGGTGAAGGGACCCAGAATGACCCTCAGGAATGGGGGAGAGTAGACCTAGGATGTGTAAATCCCATAAGAATGGGCATGGGGGAGAGCTGGAGAATGCAGTCCAGATGTAAATCCCCTATAATACCAATCAGAGCAGATCAGTATTCTACCAAATAAGCCAATATAGGCATAACTTGTGGACTTTTTTTTTTTTTTAATGACACATTGGATGAGCCTCCAACATACCATATAATGCAGTAACTGTCTGGAAGTTATGAGATGAGCAGAAGAACAGAGCCAGGTCACAGGTCTGAAACTGCCTTTTAGAATAGGAAGTGAAGTAAGGTGTAAGAAAGTTACGCTAGTCTTAAAATGGAAAAGAGCTGTGTCCATTTTAGAAGCAAACAGTGTAGAAAAATGTGAGTACTATCAGCATCTTCTATATTTACATACGTTACTGTCATTGATTTTGGCTTTTTGAAGTGAACCCCAGCACATCAGCACAGTCCCTCCCTCCCTTCATCCCTTTCTTCTTTCCTCCCATTGTTCATTCGTTCATTCATTCGTATGACCATAGGCGGGCAGTGTGCCATACATGCTGAATGAGCAGATCACTGAATAAGAGACAAGGTTTCTCTTGGATATGACGATGAGGCTACAGTATAATACTGTGGCTTTTTCCTAGAACTGTTCCCATCACAGCCTATTCCCCGAGCAGAGTAACAGTGGTTTTTAAATCAGGCTATTATGGTGATGTTGCCAACTTTTCTCAAAGCAAAAGCTAGGGAATCAAGGGGGTCAGGGTTTAATAAAATAAAAGCAAAGTGTATTTGTATATTTTTCTTGTGTGAGGGCTACAGGTTTCCATAAAATAAAAATTTAATGCCTGGGCAATTTTATCATTACAGATTTCAAGGAGGACATAAGTTTACCTGCTGTCTACGGAGCACAAAATGATGCATGCTGGATAAAAAGTTTTTCTCAGACTATTTCCATAATGTCCCATTATGTTGCTGAACATGGGAAAATTATGCCCGTCGCTGGGAAGTTGTAGAACTCACCCAGTGGTGGCAAGGCCCTCGTCTGGTAAGAGTGTAGCTGTCCCCATGCCGATCCGTGTTAACCTACGTACTCAAGCAGGGGCCAGAAGCGCATTCAGAATATTCAAGGCATGATTCTTGGCAGTGGGGATGTCGGTGACATGGCAATGCTGACAATAATCGCACCTTGCTTTTGTGTTAAGTACTGGGATTTCTTTTTTTTTTTTTTAAGATTTTATTTATTTATTTGAGAGAGAGAGACACAGTGAGAGAGGGAACACGAGCGGGGGAGTGGGAGAGGGAGAAGCAGGCTTCCTGCTGAGCAGGGAGCCCGACGCGGGGCTCGATCCCAGGACCCTGGGATCATGACCTGAGCCGAAGGCAGACGCTTAACCGGCTGAGCCACCCAGGCGCCCCAAGTACTGGGATTTCTAAAGCAGTTTCTCAGACACTGTCTCATTTGTTTCTCATAAGAAAGAACCTCAGGAGACAAAAAGTTATCACTCACAAGTGGTATGTCCCAGGTCACACGGACTACAGTGACAGAGCCAGGGTGGAATTCAGTTTGCTGGGGGATATTACGCTTTGTGACATGAGAGAGAAGCGTGAGCTGAAGGGATATACATTCATTGCACACGTACTTTAGTGATGCAAAAATGAGAGAAAAGTAAGGTGTTTATAACATTGAATTAAATTTTTTTTAATTATCTATTTATTTATTTTAGAGAGAGTGTGGGCATGCAAACAGGGGGAGGGGCAGAGTGAGAGAATCTTAAACAGACTCCATGCTAAGCATGGAGCCTGATGCAGGGCTTGATCCCGTGGGGCCCTGAGGTCATGATCTGAGCCGTGACTAAGAGTTGGACGCTCAAACGACTGAGCCACCCAGGTGCCCCTTGAATTAAATCTTTTTTTTTTTTTAAGATTTTATTTATTTATTTGACAGACAGAGAGACAGTGAGAGAGGGAACACAAGCAGGGGAAGGGGCAGATGGAAAGGGAGAAGCAGACTCCCCGCTGAGCAGGGAGCCCGACACAGCCTGTGGACACGACTACGCAATCAGCATTAACTATTAATACTAGTTTAACTAAAACTAGCGTAAGTAGCTTTATAGCCTTTCATTTTTATTATCATTTACAGCTGAAGAAATGGAGGTTCAGGGACCCTAATAGCACAGCTGTTATGATAGCCAACCATTCAGGGGTTCAAAGAGATCAGTGTTCCTTAACTTCCCAGCTTGTAGATAAAATTCCCTGCCAGCAGAGAGGCTCGACATGAGTTTTAGGCCTCGTGTAGGGCAGGGGTCCTCAATCAGGGCATCTGACAGGATCTGGAGGCACTCGTGGTTGTCACATTTGAGGAGGGGGTTGCTGCTGGCATAGTGGGTAGACACCAGCGATGCTGATAAACCTCCTACAAAACACAGGACAGCCCCATGACAAAGAATTTTCCAACCCAAATGTCAAGGGGTGCCGAGGTTGAAAGACCCTGATATGAGCTTATAAAACTGGGAAATAATGGAAATTTTTACTTAAATCAGTTGGTCTGTCACCATTTAGAATTTTATTTGTTGAAAAGGTAGAGCGCAATTTCATCTGGCTCAGGCCTCCTTAGGGTACAAAGGAATGAGCCAGGAGTTCCCTTTCAAAGAACAGAAATAGAGCAGTCAGAAAATTCTGAATGCCTGAGGGATTTTGAGGCTGATGGTTTTGTAAAGTGACTGACACCTTTGACAGTTCCCTACCGAATTATTAAAACCCGAGTCTTTGGCAGGTATGCAAAACCTATGGATTTCATAAAAATTAGACCTTTATTTCAAAGATAAGACTTACAAAGTTGAAAGTGCAGACAAGTTGCTTCCAGGTGAAGAAAGAGCTAGGAATCAAAATTTCAAAGGGCAGTGATAACAAGTGATAATTCACTCTGACACTCAGAGCCAAGGTGAAGTGTGTTTGTGATAGGAGTTTCACTCTGTTATCCTCGCCCTGAAATACCTCATGTGAGACTCTTCATGATTCCTTCTGCTGCTTTTCTTTCCCTTACACAAAAGTGGATTTTCACAGATTTCAGGCACAGAGACCTTGAACAATGATGCCCCCTTGGTTACATAAACCCCATGGCATCAGCCACTCTCAGGGGCACTGCAAGCCCAGGGCCTCTCTGTCCCCACAGGCCAGTCCCACCTCTTAGCACCTTGTCCAAACATCTAGCACTGAGTAAGTATGCAGCGGGGTGTTGAATACTGACCCATAGCTCAGTGAAGACCCACTGACAACAGATGACCAGAGCTGTGTGAAAATCAAGCAGTTAAAAAAAAAAGTAGTAGAAGTTAAAAGTCACAGTGGAAAAAATATTGATGGCTGGAAACTAGAGCTGGAAGTCTGAGCTCCAGTCTCGAGTACCTGGCAGTCAGCATGCTGCTGGCCACCACTGGGTTTTCATGTCCTCACCTGTAATATCTGGAGCTGCACAGGATAATCTGGGAGACGAAGGGTCCCTTCGGTTTTAATATACTATCATTTCTAAAGGGCAGAAGAAAGAAAAAAAAATTCCTCAAATTAGGATAACTGCTGGGAAATTATTATTCAGTTTCTTGGGTGGTCCTGCTTGTGGATAAATAAAGGGTTTATACTTTCCCTAAAGCTCTAATCTTGGTGTGTAATGGAGGTAACTTTTTTTTTTTTTTTAGAATATCTGAGTGGGCTTTGGCCCCTTGTGTCTCTGCAGGACTTTCTCCTCAGTTATCCCAAAGCTTCTATGGGCGGGGGACAGGAGAAGAGCACTGAGATAGGAATGCAAATAGAACAGGTTGATAATATTCACCCTCTATCCGCAAAAATAGGCTTTCTCAATAGGCAGTATATTGTAGGAGGCTTAAAGACAGGCCTTGCCAAGAGAAAAAAGGATTCTCTAACTTTCTTTATCATCCCGTTTATTATATCAGAAGGCCGTTCCAGTAGCCTTGGTGATAGCATTTCACACAAAGGAGGATCTAACCAGAAAGGAAGAGAAGAGGGAGGTCCCTACACATTCATCTCACTAGGGGAAGGGACAGGTATCTGAGAATCTGAGCATTTCTATGACTCAACCAGGCATGAACTGGGCTACCTGAGATAACTTTTTTAATTATTACATTTGATTACGTTTTACAAGATAACAACTAAAATATCATGTTTCTTTTCTGAGCATTTTAAAAATCAGTTCCTTCTTTGAAATTTCTTTCCAGTTTATTATTCATCCACCTAAATTCATACATATTTTTATTTATTTGCTCATTTATCAAATATTTATTGAGCATCTACCATGCACAGGGTCCTGGGAATTCAGCAGTGAGTAAATACAGATAATGTCCCTGCCCTTAGGGAGCTTACTTTCTAGTTGGAGAAAAAACAAAATCGACAGTAATACATAATTCTAACCCACAGTAGGAAGAAAGCCTAAGAGGATGCCACTTCCTGGTCTTTGTGTTCATGCTCTTCCAAGACTATGGTCTCTGAATGCCTCTGTACGCAAATCCTCTGCCAGTACATTGAAGGGCCTAAGCTCCCACCCAATCCAGTCACTTCCTTTTTCAAGACCCACAGTGGCCCCTATAGCCTGCTGCTCCCTCCCAGGTCCGGGCACTGGCCTCCAACTGCCCGTAACCTGTTCCCACAGATGAGGGCTCCCCTCCCACCAAGTCATTCCTTCTAAAGTCCAGTAAAAGTCCAGGTCTCATCCACATGTCCAGGAATATACACCCTCTCCCCTTTCCTTCCTGTCTTTCCAAATCCAAGCCTTTTCAGTAAGATCCAGCCAGGTTCCTGTGTGCCTTGCTCCATTAAAACCTAGTCAGCCCACACAGATAGCTCCTTCTTCGATCTTCCACAACTCCTGGCCAGGACTTTGGATCGTAGACTCCCAAACTTGGAAGAACATGCTGGTCCTCCAGTCCAGCCTTGACCCCCATATAGGAAACAGTTATACCTTCTTAATAGGTGGCATCAGACCTCTACACTCTCTACCAGTCTTCTTCAAATAAGTAAAAAATATATATACACATACCCACAATGGTGAATTAAATTATTTTAATTATTCCGTCACTTAAGCATTAACAAGCAAAAAGCTATTGATGAATTTTTGTGCTTTATGGCTCTTATAAAATCATAAAAGAAAAACTTTTAAATATAAACCCAATGAAAAAACTAATTAATTCAAAGTGATCAACATTAATTTATTGTGACACAATGTTTCACCAAAGCAAATATCTATTCTCAATGTAAATGTGTTACTACTATCAAACAGGTTCTCCCCAAAATGCCATGATGTGACCTATGATAGACCACTTCTGCCATTTTTTTTAACAAGCCTGTAACAGTTCCCATAGCTTTGCACTAAAGAAATCTCCAATGCAGACACAGTGTAGGCATGACCTAATTATAGAGTGGTGGTCTGGATCAGGTAGGGTTTTCATTCAATTACAGATAAAAATTAAACGCTTTAAACATTTTCACAGAAACATATATAACTCCTGTAATGTATTTTCAGCTTTCCAGGGGTCCAGAAATCCATGTTATATAGTTTTGGACTGACTTAGTTTAGGCTTTGACTCTGCAAATAGATTCTATGTAAAATGCGCTGACAGGAAGGACTGATTTTAACATTTATTCTCTTTTCCTCATAGTACCTAACATTGCATGTAGCATGCTAGATGCTAATAAAAGCTTTCTTAAATATAGATTTTTTTCTATTTCTTTCATTATTTTTTCTGATATGAATTTCAAGAAGTTTATTCACAGACCTCTCTATAAATCTCCCAGGAAAGTAAGTTAGCGATGATTCTTTGATTCTGATTTTCTGGACAAATACGTACATAAGCTCTGTTAGATATTTCAATAGACAACTCCTCAAGATGATGAAAGCCAAATTTAAGACAACAGAGACTGAACAATGATCAGTGTAAGAAAATCAAAATCAAGGTAGCCTAAAGGTCAAGCAGTGGTTTAAGGACACTGAGTAAAATGTGGTTGTTGACCAGTGAAAATTTCCTGGTTGCTGACAACGATTTGAAGGACATATCTTTTTCAGACTGTTTCCAACTGTCCCCTACAGTGTTAGTAGCTCTGTTAGTAAGTCAGTAAAAAACTAATTGTGTTTCTATCTTTGAAATTTTTTTAGAGACATTTGTATTTTGATGCTTCCAGGGGGAAAACGGAGTAAAAACAAATTCTGTAATTCTCAGCTGAAATGCCTGATATCATCTTATGCCAGTTCTTCCCCCCCCCGCCCCCCGCCTTGATATTTTAACTCTTTTTCCTACTTTCCTATTCATCAACGAAAGGCTTTAAAGTTAATGGAAGGAATGCATTTTTCTTCTTCCCTAGTTATCCTCTGTAAATATCGGTCTTCCTTCCCAGTTGGTGAATTGATAATAGACAATGACAAACAAAGATGGCTCATGAATCTATTTTCTTCCATGTCTTGGTAATCTCCACAGGCTTCCTCTACTCTCCCACAACTCTCAGCCTGACACTGGGTTTTCAATGTGCTGAGGCCCTCACAACTTGGCCCTCTGTGGCTTAGCAGCAGTTTGCTTGGGGGAGCCACTCACCTGTAAGTATCCCCCTTGATCTGTGTGCCCTGGTGCCTGAAACTTACCAGCAGTGAGCCTCAGTACTTTGCCTTCCAAACATAGCTTTTCAAGAAAGGCCCAAAGAAAATTGTCTGGCCAGTCACATCACGATGTGACTTAACTTGTCAGATCACTTCTCTCTCTGGCAAATACTCAAGAACTGAGTGAAGAGCTAATTATTTATTGGTGGTGAGTGGAGCTAATCTGGAAGAAGGAAAGAATTATTTTGGAGGAAAATACACCAACTGTGGAGGAGTGCCCTGGGGTGGTATTAGGGGGCAATTGGAGGTAATTGAGAAGGACTTTACAGGTTACTTAGGGTTAGCCCTGCTTACAAGTAACTGATATTCAAAGCACTTAAAAGCTCCTTATGTTTTAATGAGGGTTAAATCTTAAGTTAATTTCAAAGAATCATACAACTAAATTAAAAATAGGCTGTATCATGAGAAAGAAGTATTTGGCTTTTTCTGGGTATCCAAAAGGAAGAATTAGGATCTGTGGTTGTAAATTATAGGGATCTAATTTCAGCTCAGTGTAAGAACTTTGGAACAGTTAAAACTCTTTAAAACTATTCTGTTTTCTTCAGAAAACAGCTTCTATTGAGCTGTCACTCAATAGAACTCTTCTACAGAGGTGAATGATGCCAACTTTGGCCTTACTGTTGATCTTAGGCTACCCAGGATGTATCTTCTATTTAAGAATGGTTACAAATTTAGGTCTGAATTATAAGTGAATGTGTTCTTTAATTACTTCAAAGAATATGTGTGTGTACACATACACACACACACACATACATACATCAAAAAATATAAGTTAGGTGCGCCTGGGTGGCTCAGTCAGTTAAGCATCTGCCTTCACCTCAGGTCATGATCTAAGAGTCCTGGGATAGAGCCCGGTGTCAGGCTCACTGCTCAGTAGGGACCTACTTCTCCCTCTCCCTCTGCCCCTCCCCTCCACTCATGCTTTCTCTCTCTCTCTCTCTCTTTCTCAAATAAATAAACAAAATCTTTTTTTAAAAAATGTAAGCTAACTTCTCATCCTAGTAGTATTCTACATATTTTTTTCGTTTGCGGAGTAATGGTCCTTGGAAAGATAAAAGGTGACATAATCGTAGCTAGTACTTATAAAGAACTCAGTAAGTACAAGACTGTGTTCACAAAACTCTCCAGGGAGTTGTGTTACCATGTGCCCCATTCTGCAGATCAGGGGGCTGAGCCACCATGGGTGAAATGTTGCATTCTGGCTTACAGAGTGCATAAACTGGGGAGCCAGCCAAGTGTCATACCGTTGTGGTGTCAGAGTCCAGGACTAACAATGGCACTGCCACTTGCCAGTGCCCCACTAGGATAATCTCGGAATATCCCGGGGTAGCTTAACAAATTTGAGATTCTGGAATGCTGACCTGTACTGCATTTTACCCCCTGTAACGTAAATCTCAACATTTGTACAGACTGGGAAAGTAAATAATGTCAGAACAGCCTTAAAGGCCAACTACAGTTGCTTTATAACTCCGGTGTAGTGACAATATCAACTTCCAGCTGCAGTCAAGTAGAGATGAGGATCGTTACACCAAGTCAAAACTTGTTTTTCTTTGCATGGTACTGATCATGTTTATTTTTTTTAATATTTTATTTATTTATTTGACAGAGAGAGAGACAGCAAGAGAGGGAACACAAGCAGGGGGAGTGGGAGAGGGAGAAGCAGGCTTCCCGTGGAGCAGGAAGCCTGATGTGGGGCTCGATCCCAGGACCCTGGGACCATGACCTGAGCCGAAGGCAGACCCTTAACGGCTGAGCCACCCAGGTGCCCCAGCACTGATCATGTTTAAAGGACAAATTATAAACCACAGAATTACAGAGTTTTAGAGCAGGAAGTGGTTTCAGGGATTGGTCATCCCTCCGTTCTCATTACAGAGGTGAGGATACTGATCTCCCCTGAGAGGATCTTATCTCAAATCCATGCCATGGCTTCATAGCTGATCTTCCTGCCTCCACTGTTGGCTTTCTTGTGTCCAGTCTTCCTATCATAGCCAAAGGGAACTTTTCATACGGTTGGATCATTGCACCTGGTTTTCTTTAAACCCCTTCAAATACTCCTCATTACTCTAAGCCTAAGTTCAAGTCCTTAAGTTAAAGCACCAGGCTTTTTTTTTTTTGAAACCTGGTCCCTGATTGTCTGTAGTCTCAACTGCTCCTGCTCGCTGACCTTGAACTCCGGACTCCAGTCACTACCCAATGGTGGTAGAATCGACGGTCTGGCCTCTGAGGCTTTGCACATCCAGCTCCTTTGCTTTTGTAGCCCTTTCCCTCGCCTCCTCTGGCTATCTTCACTTTATCCTCCAGAACACAACTTCATCGTTCCTAAAGGAAGATGACTCTAACCTAGAGGTCACGTTTGTTTTGTTTCATTTTTCAAACACCCAATGTAAACAAGCCTGTCAGTATTGCTTCCCAACCCATAACGTATTCAGAGTAATCATATTTGAGTGTGTCTGGACAAGAAGTGCAATGAGATTTTGCAGCATGGCATCCCCAGTCATAACACAGTAAGGATTCATAGCTGATAAAACGGGAAACCAACAAGTCAATGAAACAAGTTTGCTGGGATCATTTCCTGAGAGTATCGTGTTGTTACAACGTAATCCAATGATTGATGTACCTAATCATGAAAACTGAGTCAGCAAGAAATGGCAATTATATTTAATGTAGTATGATTAAGGAGGCAGAAAACTGTAATAACTTTCAGAACGATTTTCACTGAAAATGTTTAAAATAAAGTGAGTTTTCATGCTTAAAGGAATGAAAATAGTTCATCAGTTCATTTCTGTTAAAGATCCAATTATGTTCGAGTTTGTATCAGATAGAGGCAGTGTGATGACAGATAGTCAGGAGATGTAAATTCTGGTCTAGTAATTGATACTGAGTCAGTGGGTGACTTTGGATAAGCAAGACATCTGATACCTTTGACTCTTACGGGTAGTGTAATACAGTGGCTAAGAATAGACGCCATGGGCTTAAATTCAATCCTGGCTTCAGGACTTTGAAGCTATGTAGTCTTTAATTATTTCAATTTCTCTAAACCTCAGTTTTTTTGTTTGTAAAATGAAAAGAATAATACATACCTCATAGGAGTACTATGAAAAACTGATGGCGCATTGTGTGACTCAGCAAAGGATATGACGTATGATAACAGCTCAAGTAGCTGCTGTTGTTATAATTATGATAATTATTTACAGTGAGGGAAATAGATTAGATGCCTCCAAGGACTTCTCAAGCTTTGAAATTCTGTGGTTCTATGAACAGCTCATTCCCAAATGATGTCAGATAAATGAGGTTTCACTGTATATTGGGCAAGAAATCAATATGGCCAATTTTCAGTTGTGCACAGTAAGGTAAGGTGAGCAGAGCATGAATTATTCAGAACTTTGGTTACACTCAATATATTTCTATTTGATCTTGGAATGCATAGAACTTTTTAAAAGAATATTTTCCATCCTTCTTATATTGTGTTTAGTGATTAAAATGAGTTTGGCCTTTCTGTGGTTGCCAAGGGAAAAGAGATGGAAAAACGCTAGGTACTGTGTATATGGTATCTTACTTAATCACTCGCCATTTAAATGAAATCATCCAGCAACTGAGTGGATGACAGAAAAATCAAGCGGAATAATACAGTTGTAGCCGTAATAATGGGCATCCCTATGATGGAGAGCCAGCTTCATGAATTTCAGGGGGTTCTTCAGAATTTCAGGGGGCTCAGGTCCATATGGGGTTTTAAACCCCAAGAGTGAAAAACAACTATCAGGTGTTTTTCCCCTGGATATCTTAATTTTCGAAATGGCCTTAGCACAGAAGTGATGTCTAATAGAATTCCCTGGCACAATGGCTACAGCCCAATGCTCTAAGAGCCTAATTATCAAAACTCATTTATCAGTAAGAATGCTTCCCCACCTACCATACACTTTATCATTTAAAGGAGATAGGTATCTTTTTTCCTTCCTCCTCCTCCTTCTTCTCTCCTCCTCCTTCTTCCTCTTCCTCCTCTTCTTCTTTTTCTTCTTCTTCTTCTTCTCCTCCTTCTCCTTCTCCTCCTCCTCCTCCTTCTCCTCCTCCTCCTCTTCTTCTTCTTCTTCTCCTTCTCCTTCTTCTCCTCCTCCTCCTCCTCCTCCTTCTTCTTCAATTAACAGTCTGTTCAGTGAGACATTTAAACTCTTCAGAGGTAAAAAGCCCCACGAAGAGCAGACAGGATGCCAAGAGTCCAGGCTGGACAGCAGAAGTGTCATAACCTGGGCCAGAGCACTTGTTGGAGTCCAGGCTTACACTCGCCAACAAGCTGTGTGACTCTGGTAAATTACTAAATCTCTCCGAGCCTTAGTTTCTTCTGTTGTAAACTGGGAATTCACTCTGAAGCTGGTAGAGCTCAGGCTTCAGAGCCGTCACTGGTGTAGGGTGGGTTCACATCTGTTCACACAAAGCAGACAAAGTATCTTAGTTGCAAGGAGCCCAGTCTCTTCTTATTCCAACTGTCCTCCCTTGGCGTAGCCTCCAGCATTTTTGGTGTCTGGCTGAGGGGAAGTGAAGTTGGGGATACAGTAGTTTGGGGTTTAGTGACTGTATTTATGCAACCATTTCTGTAGATTATTAAGTTTTTGCTGGCATCCTGGTCTAGGAATGACTTACAAGTGCACTCCCACAGCCCATTTTCATAACTACATTCTCATTTGTATTCAAATATTCTTTTTTCTTAAAGAAAACCTGTAAAATGTATTGACTTCAGGCCCTGGAAATCCTGGATCTGCCTCTGAGGATAAGGATACCTATCTTGTACCATTGTTATAAAGATCAATATAGAAGCTTTTCCCCATTTTTGTTCTTGCTCTTCTTTTTCCTTCTCTTTCTTTTCTAAAATCATATAATAATGATAAGGATGATCTATCTAATCCAGGGTTTTTGAGGGTTTTCCCCCCAAGACATTTTCCCTCCTCAAATAAAGTCATAGGTGAAATCTTGACACATAAAATACAGTAGTAATTGACAGGATTTGTATGAAGCTTAAATCCTCACTGTTTAGGGAATAGTCCTCCCTTTTTTTACGTAAGTCTCCAAAGAACCACTGTGAGCCTCAGGATTACATGGGACCCAGTTTGAAAACATGTGATTTAACTCACTCCTTTCTTTTTATCATAGAAAATAACTCCAGAGACACTACACAAACTCCCTTCTTCCCATTCTGTGTTCAGCCCACCATATCTGTCTTCTTTTTCAGGTTTATGACAATAAATAGAATAATGATAATTATCACTTCAAGTTTAGATGTAAAGCTTACTGGGATCAAAGACTTCTATGTAAAAAATTAAACATTGAAAATCCTGGGGAAAAAACTGACTATAATCCAGAATGGATTCATTATTATACTATTCCTATTCATTTTCTCCTCTAATTTTAAAAGAAATTAAAGATTAAAACATCTGCCAGGTCCTTAAAGCTCTCCTGGGCCCTAAGCACTGTCTGTGCCTTCTGAGCCTCATGACATCAGCACTGACTCCTCACCCAGAAGTCTGTCTACTGCGAATCGGGTGAACTTCAGTGATACTCCCTGCAGTATGGCCAGAGTCACAAAACCTAGAAACAAAGTGAAGACCTTCAACAGGCAATGTTGAATAAATTGGGTTGTACATTGTGTGATCCCACCTTAGTAAAATAATCAAAGCCAAGAAGACATGTCTTTGAGTGTGTGACTCGTCTGTTATCTTGCAGCCTCACAAACCTCCCTAAAACTCAGTGGCTTCAGACAAGAATTTTATCTGCCCATGATAACAGTTAGCAGCATGGGATAGGTTCTGCTGGACATTCCTTTTGCTGGTCCCACCAGGGGTAAGTCAAGCAGGTGCAACCAAATGGCAGCTCACCTGGGGCTGGTCTGTGCCAGCCTTACTCACAAGTCTCATAGTTAATCCTTCTCTCGGTGGGGCCATGTGTCTCCAGTGAGCTGGCTCAGGTTTCTTCCCATGGAATCAGAAGCGTTCTCAAGGGCGAGAGACGATAGCCCAAATGGCCAACAGTGCTATAGACCTAAGCTCATGTCATGTTTGCTAATGTCTCCTTTAACCAAAGCAAGTCACATGATCAGATCCAGAATCATTTCAGGGGCAGGGGACAAAGCAAGAGCATGAAGGGAGGGAAGTATGACTCACTGGGGGACACAGTCAATCTATTTCATTTTCAAGTTTCAGTACTCATATTTTTCAGTAGTTTATTTTCTCATTGAATTCCCACAGCTTCATTTGGCATTTAAAATCAGTCATACTGCCTCATTCATTAAATTAGATAAACAATAGTAAAACATTTTTTAGCTGTAAAGTAGTGTAAAATATAGTTATGTTTTTATTTGAATTGCAAGGACAATTTTACTCAAAATGACGGAAGTTTGCAAAAGAATTAGTACTTTCTAATCAGAGCGAGATTTGTTTTTTTGTTGTTGTTGTTGTTTGTTAAACTGAGTCTTCTTTAGCTAAAAACAGTTGGAGAATTTCACACTCCATAGTTTTTCCTCAGCACACATACACACACAGATATTAATTTTAAAAATCTGCTCTTCCTTCAGGAGACTCTAGTAAAACACACCCTCTTTTCCAAACTATCTTCCAACAATAAGAACAAAATACACCTTTTTCTTGAGAATAATGATAAGAGTATAAACGGTAAAAGTAGTAAATATAAATATGAAAAATAGTAAAAAATATAATGATGAGATTAGTATAAGCAATTCAGCATAGCTTAAGAGCAGAGATTCTGTAGCTAGAATTCCTGTGTCTCAGTCCTGACTCTGCCTTTCTTTAGGTAAAAAGTCTTGGAATAGTAAACTAATCCTTCTGTGCAGATGGCAGGGACAGAGCACTGCGGACAAGCCTCAGAGAATAGCCCTCTCTAAAGGCCAGGAAAAGAAAAACAACAGTGCAGGACAGTAAAGGAGTGGTCAACAGGTCAGAGAGATAAGTGTGAGGACACAGAAAGGCGGAGAAGAATAAGTTTCCATGAGGGGATGGGATGGTCAACAGTGACCAAGTCTACTGAAATCACAGAGAAGGAGGACTTCGTCAAAGTCAGCATAGTGATCAGCGGCATTCTCGAAAGGGAGGCAGAAGTGATAACTTTCTGACTTGAGGAGGTTCAGGTGTAAGTGCTGAAAAAGAGAAGTTCCCTTAGGTTGGATTGATAAAACAGGAATAGAGGGCAGCATGCATATTCCCCCCACTCCCATTACCCAAGGTAGAGGAGACAGGTGCTAATTAACAAAGAAGATGGAGCTAATGGGAAAAAAAGAGAAGGAAAATCGAGGAACTAATTCTCTTAAAGTGTCAGAAGACTGGCATGAAGTAACATGGCATTGGAAAGGAGTAGTAAAGAAGGGTCCTTCTCTCCTCTTCCTGGCAAATTCCTCCTCATCCTTTAAGAGTCAGCTCCAAGTGACTTCACAAATGAAGCCTTACCAGACTGTCCTAAGTTGTCCAATCCCTTATCTAAAGTGTTTGGGTACTTTGTTTATATCTTTTTTTTAAAAATAACATGCATCCAGTTATATAGTATTTTATTTCATCACACATCGATGCCATACATTGGACAGCAAATTCCTCAGAGCCAGGATTTATGATTCATTCATTTTACTTATTTCTAGTATAAGGCATAGCACCAGATCTAGTACTACTAATGTAAAAATTAATTAATTAATTAGCAATGGGAAAGGGAAAAGGACCTGTGTAGGTTCTACTGAAGGAGTAAATACAGTTGTTAACACATTTGGATCAATGTTCTTAGTCTCATTATTGGGACAAAGTGAAAATGAGAGTGATAAGGTTAGAGATGAGAATAGAGGATTGAGTAGATGGAGCAAGAGATAACCATAGCCAGTGTCTATGAGATCTAAGCTAGTGATCAATAGGGTTGTTGAGCTTTGCTGTAGAGACCTATTAAAATGAGAAAGCATGAGTTTGTAGCACATGCCTACTTGGTTTTATAGGTTTTTGCCCCTCATCTTAGTCTTCTGTAACCTAAAAGCAATAATGAAGAAAATACTAGTAGAGCTTCTCCAGACTGAGTCATGAAAAAACAGTCAATTTTATGTTTTGTGGAGTGAAGGTCACAGAGTATCAAGTATGGACATTAATATCACCAAGGAATATGTCAGTCATGATGATATAGAGACAAAGAGTTGTGGTTTTGTGACCAGCATTGCCAAGTTTGGGATTATTGTTTTCTTTAAAGTAGTGCTTTGGAGCTAAAACCAAGAATGAGAAGACTCAAACAAAAGGCAGAAATGGGGTGGATGTGGGTAAGAGAGTAGAAAGGAAAAAATAAATGTAGATTTTACTTTGATCTCCAAAATTTTCTTGAAGGACTTGTCAAGTAAAGAAATATAAGCTATTGGTTTATTAACAAGAAATCAAAACTTTTTTCTTTTTTTTCCCTTCTAAATTACCCTTTTCCCTTGAGACTTGGACAGGTGAAAGAATCCATTAGAGGATGATAATGAGTAACATCTCATACAGAAATTGCACTCATGGAAAGATCATGACATAATATTAGCATGCAGAATATCTATTTTTAAACCCACACTCTACCACCACCATTTGCTCTGTGCCAATTATGAGACAATAGCTCCTCCGGGATATAATGTAGTTTACTCAGGGCATTCAAACTAAAAAAAAAAAAAAAACTCCGAAGAGACAGAGAACATGTGAGGTTAATATTCACGTGTTACTGAGGACCTAGGTATTGTGCAGCTTACATTGTGCTAATTAAAAATAATTGCATGGTCTTAGAATTAGGGAGCTTTTATGGGGTGGGGAGGTCTCAAGGCCACTGCTGCCCCTCTGGATTTCCAGCTTGGTTGTGCACAAATAGTTACCTTAACAGGAATAATGAGATTCTGGGAAAACTAGGTTCTCCAACCAAATTCATTAGAGCCTGATTGAGATCAGAAAATTAGTTTCAATGAGAAATATCTCGTTCCAGTAGATAAACTTATTTTTGAAAGACACATTAAGATCAGAAGGTGACTTAGTGATTATAAGGCATCAGCATAAGGAGGGTCCCAGAGATCATCCTATTCTGAATGTCACCAATTCACATATGCCCCAGGCCCCTTTCAAGGGCTAAGAACAGCTATTTATCATTTTGTGGTACATCCACATTTCCATTAAAAGACTTTATTAAGTGAAGAGTAGGGTCTCCAGTAAACCAAACTCCCTTGTTAGCATCCTGTTCTTGATCTGTAGTAAGTATATGATCCCTCTGCTATAAGAGAGCAGGAAAGTGAGGACATTCATAACTATCAATACCCAAAATGTCATGTTACAGCATTTACTAGCAAATGAGCTATAAAATTATTTTATGCTTCTTTTCAGTTTTATATCAAATCATTAGAAGTGAACTTTTCCCTTTCTGGGCAATCAGGAAAAGACTACTTACGATGTTCCAAAGATAACCTTTATGTACATGTTCATTTTTGACTTGTGATTAATTTTCTAACATGTTTCATCCTTGGCCATTTCTAGAGATCCATCTGCTTTAGAAGGTAATAACAGGAAGGATATATGCCAGATATACTTACACACCTATCTCAAATTATGAAGTGTAGAAAGGGTCAAGGAGAGCCTTCCTCAGCTCATCAGCATCAGCAAAGCTCTGGAGAACTGTTGCTTTGTACTATTCAGAGCACCCAGAATAAGACCTTACATATATGAGCCAAAAATAATTGTTTTATCTGGAAGATATTTCTCTCTTAAAATTAAAGTAGTAAAACATGGTGGAGAGACCTCCACATCATCTCTAAGTTGGAAAAACTCCAACTTGGCCAAGTCACTTGGCACCTATGTGTCTGTATTGGTTTCCCAGGACTGCTGTAACAAAGAACCACAAACAAGGTGGCTTACCAGAAATGTATGGCCTTACAGTTTCAGAGGCTGGAAATCCAAAATCAAGGTATCTGCAGGGTTGATTCCTTCTGAGGCCTGTAAGGGAGAATCCGTTCCATACTTCTCTAATAGCTTCTTTCTGGTGGCCTCAGATGTTCTTTCACTTGCGGTTGACATTCTTCCTGTGTCTTTATATTGTCTTCCCTTGTAGGTATCTGTTTCTGTGTCCAA
This sequence comes from Mirounga leonina, assembly GCF_011800145.1. Lineage (NCBI taxonomy): Eukaryota > Metazoa > Chordata > Mammalia > Carnivora > Phocidae > Mirounga > Mirounga leonina. The sequence continues at coordinate 82,509,995 of NW_023270451.1, forward strand.
ATGGCCCCTTTCTGTAAGTCAAGTTGGATTAGGCCTACTGTAGTGATCTCATCTCAACTTAATTATCTTTAACACCTTATTTCCAAATAAGGTCACCATCCCAGGTACTGGGGACTAGAACTTCAACATCTTTTGTGGGGGATATATTTAAACCCATAGCAACATCCTTTTTAAATCACCAGTGTTTATGTGAAAATAGAAGCCATGGTATGGAATCACCGATCTGTGCTTTCTTCTCCATTCCCAGGTACCTTAGTGTTTTAATCACGTGTGTGTATGTCTTAACCACTACTTAGCATGGTATTCAAGATCTTATTGTCATAAATGGAAGATAATATTATATACTTAAGAGCTGTGGAAAGTTCTTAAAGGGGAAATCTTAATATATTTAATAACAAAATATATTTATACATCAAAAACTACATATTCAAAGCTATAAGAAAAACAGGGAAGACAAATATGAAAGAACACAGATTTTAGTCATTTATAGTATAGCCAGTATAAATTAATAGAAAAATGATGACAATAAATGGGCATCACTCATAACTGTATGCCCCACAAAAGACTTGAAAGATCTCTCCAATGTACATTTGAAAATACATTTTCCAAATATTAATAAAAAATACAAATAAAGTAATGGAAAGTGATTTTCTTTTTTTGCCATATAAGAAACTGTTTTTTCTTTTTGTTTTATTTTAAATCAGAGTCTGGCCAGGGCTGGTGAAGTTGCATTCACAGGCAAAGTTGTTGCTTTTAGATTCTCAAGAATCTAAGATTGACCATCAGAATTTAGAGCTCACTTCATGGTGGCATAGAGGTAGTAATGAGTACCTGACAACGGCTCATAGAATATGGTCATTGTGTATTCTGGATTGTGTGCAGTTACATTAACTTTTCACACCATTGAAGGAGGTCTACACGGAGGTAAGAAGAGGGGCCTGGCATTCAAAAGGAGAACGAAATACAGGCTCACCCAAATTTGCTCCTGGGGGCAAGAAAACAAGGTGTTATCTTTTTGTTTTATATTATTTGCTCCTTTTCCAAAATTCATCAAAAAGTGTAAGTTCTTTTGATAATTAGAAATATCCACATTTTTTTTAGAAAATGAATCTATCTCACACATCCTAACAAAAACTCCTTCACGAATTTAGCGATCTCCACCAATTTTTATTCTATTTGGGCTTTTATGTTCAAATTCCTACAATGATGTGGTCACCACTCAATTCCACTAAATAGTTCCTTTCCCTATAATTTGGTTCTATAAATACCACTGCCCTGAAATATTTAAAAAGTCACTCAAATCGGCTCCCTAAATGTATTGCCATTTTGTTGTTGTTGTATTCTGGCCCTCTTTCTGTTCGCATATTTTGCAGCAATTCAGACTCCTGAGAGTGCTTCTCCTTGGGTGGAGTTCCTCCTTTATATTCTGTCCCCGCGCTGACCGTTCCTTAACTGTGCTTCCTCTCCCAGAACATGAAACCGGTTGCACAGCTTGGCTCTTCAACCTTTGGCTTGCCCCTCTGCCTGTGAGTTGGCCATCCTTCTGATGTCTCATGCCACATCTGCACATGAGCAGGGGGAGCGTTTTTCCTCGTCCTTGGTTGGGACTGGGGGGGCAGAGCATGCACGTGTTGTTTGGTGTTCTACTGATGGTTGTAAGCCCAGGGCCATATGGATTTTTAAAGTTCAGTACCAACCTTTGACTTTATGCCTCCATCTTTTATTATTCTGCTTAATACTTCTTTTGTTAATAATACTAGGAACACATTTGATGCTTAATAACGTCTGTTCATTAAGTAGCGCAGTCCAATTTTTATATAGTTGTGATAAGCAGAATAATGCCCCCCCAGTTGTCCTTGCCCTCATCTGTGGAACCTGTAAATATGTTACCATCTATGGCGAAGGGACTTTATGATCAAGTGAGGGCCCGTCACATGAGAGTATCCTGGATGATCTGGGTGGTGATCATCGGGCTCCTTAAAACAGAGCAAGAGATGTGACAGGGAAATCAGGGAATCGGAACAATGGAGTGTGGGCTCCTTAAAACACGTGATCATAGGGCTCCTTAAAACAGAGCAAGAGATGTGACAGGGAAATCAGGGAATTGGAACAATGGAGTGTGGGAAAGACTGGCTTCGAAGACGGAGACATGGCACAAGGACAATGAGCAGGGAATGGGGTGGAGTCTAGAAGCTGAGCCAGGTGAGCAAATGGATTTTTGCCCAGAGTTTTCAGAAGGAGCACAGCCCTACAGACACCTTGAATTTAGCCCAGTGAAACCCACCTCAAACTTCTAACCTCCAGAACTCTAAGGTAGTAAGTTCGTGTTGTTTCGGTGCATAAGGCTTGGTTATTTACAGGAGCCATGTGAACCTAACACAGTGGTCCTTTGTCATTTTCCCTTGTACCTAGTGTGATGTCACACAGACGACACTCATCATTTAATGAAAATGAAGAACAGACTTAGGATTCCCCATCTTCTGGAGTTTTACATGCTATGAAATTCAATCTGATGTGTTCAATAGTAGTATTTCTGAACATCTGAGATTTATTTACGATTATGTACAATAATACGAGACCTTTTATTTGGTACTAGAAGTCTCAGCAGAGAAAAATTACTTTTCCAATAAATCAATGAACTTGATGAGTCTGTTGATTTCGCCATCAGCCCAATTGCCTCTCTGTTCTTCAGCAGGGGACTAGCAAAATTCCGTCACGGATGATGGCTCGCACACTTCTTCACTGGCTGCGGCCTTAGCCCTTGGGCACTGTCATCTCCTCAGGCTTAATGCACACAAATTGTGCAAGCCAGCTAGGCCTCCCTCCACTGGGGCCAGAGCTAACTGGCTGAGGCATGCAGGGGAAATGCTTCGGTTAGCTCATTCTCTGCATTAAAATGTCAATATACTCAATGCTTTTTAGTTTACAAAGTGTGTGTGATTTCATTTAATCATCACGATAACTTAGTTGAAGGAGATAGTGTTGCCTTCGCTTCACAGCTAAGAAAACGAAAAGTTAAGGGGAGTTTCCACGTTGTAAATGACAGAAAGGAGATTTTAATGAAAAATCTTAATTCCTTACTCAGTGATAAAACTAATGCAATTTCATTATATCCAGGTGACTTGCCATTTTACCTCCTTGCCATTATTCCAGATCTGTATTTCTCAAGTGTATTTTTAATCATAACATAACTTATGCACATTATAAAGTAATATGGAAAACACAGAAAAGTACGACGTTTTAAATCATCCATAATCTTACTGCTCAAAGATAACCACTGTTACTGTGTGGGTGCATTCATCCAAGTATATTTCTTTTCGCGTGTATTTTTATTTAGGGTTTTGTATCCCAATCCCTTTTCGTTATTTTGAGTGAAGTGAAGTGGCAGTCTGGCCTTATTTTATTTAAAATTTCACTCTATTGCCTTTTGGTGTCCTACCTTTTTCCTACTTATATCTAAATATAAATAATTAGCCCGCCCTTCCGGAGTTAACTTTGTTCCAGGATTAGATCTGTGCCTCTCAAACCACAGTCAGGACCAGCAGCTGCAGCATCACTTGGGAGCTTTTTAGAACTGCACATTCTCTGCTGAATCAGAATCTTTGGGTGAGGCCCAGGAATCTTAACAAGCTTGTCTTAACAAGCTCTCCAGGTGGTTTTCACACATGATACCGTTTGGACTGAAATACTTGGGTTCCCATTTGTGTTGATGAGGCAAAAGCAGCGAGTAGGCCTGTCATGGGTGAAAGTCAAGCAGAATAACTGTCCCACTTTGAAGAAAAAAAAGGAGAGCTTCTTGTATACCCAGATCTCCCTCGTCTACAAGCCGTCAGCCCTTGCTCTTAGTCAATTACTTGAGTTAAGGTCTGTAGCCCTCTCTAGGGTGTTTATATGCTTGCTTAGACGTGCAGGAGTTACCTGCACTTCTTATCATCAGATCATGCTTTCATCAGTTCTGACGGGCTCTCCTTAAACACCTACCATGTTTGGGGCACCTGGGTGGCACCTTCTGTTAAGCGTCAGACCCTTGGTTTCAGCTCAGGTCGTGATCATGGGATCCTGAGTTAGGGTCCTGAGCTTGGGCCTCACGTCAGGCTCCCTGCTCAGTGTGGAGTTTGCTTAAAGACCCTTGCTGTCTCTCCATCTTACCTCCCCTCCCTGTGCTCTCTTTCTCTCTCAAATAAATAAATAAAATCTTAAAAAAAATATCTACCATGTTAGATTATATGGAGTAGAAAAGAAAAATAGATATTCTAGACCCTCCCCTCAAGATAACTCACAGTCTTGTTAGGAAATAAAATTTTCATGTATGAAATTCAATCAACAACAGTCAATCAAATCCTCAACTGACTATAATCGGGTATTAAGTACATGAGAGGAGCAGTGAGTGCCCTGGACTGTACAGAAAGATGAGTATATTGACTAGGGACCGTCTCTTTAAGAAAGGAGGACTGTGAGGCGGACCTAATTAATAATTACTACATTAATCATAAAAATTCCACCTATTAAATGTTTACCATGTCCCAGATACAGTAGTTTAGCAATGAATGTTGTTATGTCCTCCAGTTCTCATTACTACATTGTAAATACCTGATACCTATTCTCCAGACAAGGCTAAAGGAGATGAGGCAACTTTGCCAGTGTTATATAATAGTACTTTGTGGAGTCAGAATTTCACCCCAAGTCTGTTGGATTACAGAACCCTGTTTCTTAGCACTCCTGCCTTAATAGTTAACTCTGGTAGAGAAGGTTAATAGATTAAGAGGTTTGAAGTGTATTGCAGATAAAGGTGACCCCAGAAAAGGGGCCTGACCAGTGTGCAACTTTATGTGGGCAAGTAACCCAAACCAGGAAACATCTGTTAGGATTATGGAAGGTCTTGTATGCATAGATGGTGATCTGGGATATAATATCATGGATACTGAAAATAATGACATATTTTTTAACATAATGAAAGTAATGTTTTAGGACCAGACTAACACTGGCTGAAAAGCATAATTTGGTGAGAAGTGAAGAGGTGTTTTTTTTTTTTTTTAAGATTTTATTTATTTATTTGACAGAGAGAATGAGATAGAGAGCATGAGAGGGGGGAGGGTCAGAGGGAGAAGCAGACTCCCTGCTGAGCAGGGAGCCCGATGCGGGCCTCGATCCCAGGACTCCAGGATCATGACCTGAGCCAAAGGCAGTCGCTTAACCAACTGAGCCACCCAGGCGCCCAAGTGAAGAGGTATTTGAATAGGAGAGCCAATTCATAGTATGATTGTGGTAAACTAGATACTGGATAATAAGGAAAATGGGGTGTTTGCAGGGGGGAAAGAGAATGATTAATGATTAAATATTTTAAAAAGAAAAATGAAAGCTTTTAAAGGCAGATTGCCCAAAGGGACTAAAAGGAAAACTTTAGAATTTTAACTTGACATTCTGGATCATTTTGAGCTACACACAAAAATTGCAATTATCTGGAGAGAGGTTGCAAAAAATTAGTAAGGCGATTAGAAATTGTGAGTTAAGGTCATTCTGTACTCTTTCTTCCTAACTACCTACACCCACCTGGTCTCCATCCCCAGTCGATTTTAAAAACACGTGAATCAGTCCCATCTACTTCATCCTTCCTCATACTCTCATATGGAAATAGTCATCCTTCACCTGGCCTATCGCAATGACAGCCTGTGTGTGCTCATGAATTTCTGAATCACTTCCCTAAAATCTATTGTTTTTCTATAGGAGTTTTCTTTCTAAAACCTACATTTAATTATAGCATCTTCCTGCTTAGAGTTTAAAAATCGTCCCCCCTGCCCTTTATTGCAGTATATTACTTGGCATAGCATTCAGAATTGGAACAGCCATAGCTTATTATCCAAATAAGAGACTTGGGAGATTGAAATCGGGCATATTAATCATCACACTTGGACGAAAGACACGTGAGCTCTGCCTAGCTTTCCATCTGCATCCCCTTCCAGAGCACCTTATGCATGAGTAATACCAAAATAATCAGTGAACAAACCCTACTGGTCCTTTATCTGTGGTGCTCACATCTGTATTTGCGTTGCCTAATCCCCTGCTCAGCACATCGTAGGTACTCAGTATTTGCAGAAGGAAGGAAGGGAGGAAAAGAGGATTAAGTAAAACAAAGAATTTGAGAATTGTTTTAGCCTAGTATGTTGTTGTTGACATGAAATTGAATTTGAGGTCTAACCTCTTTGGAGAGAGAGGAAGCCATGGGCAGCCAAATGGAGACACAGAGAACATGGAAGCGGAAGGTGGAAAAGAGAGGTCCCAGAATCTGACCTGCCGTTAATGAACCACAGATTGCAGTGTGAATTCCAATGCTGTTTACCAAAAGACTAGATTGTGTGTGCATCCGATGATAGCTCTTTACCAGAAATAGTTCTCGGTTTTGTAAAGTGGATCTTTCAGAGTTATCATAAATATCACTGTGGAGCTGTTTTTAAAAGTCTTCCCAGTAGTATTCTAGAAGTTGTAACAGAGGAGATATGCAAATGTCCATTTTGTACTTCGGAAACCAGATGCAGTCTCTGTGAGAAAAGAGAATGTGTCAGGAGCATGGGAACAAATAGAAAAAGAATGGAAAAGAACCTATAATTTAATTACATTAATGGCAGCCTTCTACACAAACTAGATGGGATGTAATTAAAATACCTGTAACAAAATGAAGCAGGGACATTCTTTCCTTTTTCCTAAATAAAGGAAGATTAGAAATCTCATGCTGTTTGAGGGAAATGTATAATATCTATGCAAAAAAAAGGGGGGGGATGCTTGTGTGTATGTGTGTGTGTGTGTATGTGTGAGAGAGAGAGAGAGAGATTTTTCTCTTAGTTGATAGCCCAACAAAACAGCCAATACTTATGTCCTTTCAAAATAAAGTCCCTTACAATAAGGAGATTGGTATCTATAAATAACTACAGATTAAATATTATTTCAATGATCTAAGCCCTATTGCAACAAACACTACATTTATTTTACAATGTATTGATAGTTTTAGACCTTTCCCCAACTATAAAGCCATAGCAGGAATTTGTTCTCTTTGTTAGGTCAGAAATACTTAAAGAGTAAGAACCAAATCATGAATTTCAATGTAGAGAAAAAGAACACTCACTCTAACAGGAGGATATACTGCTCAGCAGCGCTGGCCAGTAGTGGATGTGGATGGGGCACCCATCTGGGGAGCCATTTGCTCTGCACTGTGCTCATGTAGGCTGTTCTGTTCTAGCGATCTATGAGCCTTCCTGTGAAGCATACAAACACCTGGGCCAGACGTCAAATTACTACTGGATAGATCCTGATGGCAGTGGACCTCTGGGGCCTCTGAAAGTCTACTGCAACATGACAGGTAACTATGCCATATTTATGTTTCATGGACATTTCTTTTCTCTATGTTGAACATGAACAGTACCACTCAAGTTTCTTCTGCGCCATGTTCTTGTCACAACATGTAATAAGCTAAATATTGTTGGATTTGTTCAGGAAAATGGTGAAATGTATTTCTGAAGCAATAAAATCTTCTAACCTGTTCTTTTTAAAGTCTACCTTCTGACTTGAACATTTTAAAATATGAATATGTAGGGGAAAAACCCAGAAAGTGAAATTGAGGGGGAAGTCCACAGAAAGAGCTGTGGCCCACAGAGCAGCCTCCACCAGTAACCTAGACTGAAGAACTTAGTATCACTGCTCGACTGTCCATGCTGCCCATGTCAGGGGAAGCTTCTGGACCCCTCCGGACCTTCCCCGGGCCCTGTAGTTAACAGAAGGAGGCTTTCTTTTTTTTTTTTTTTAATTTTTTATTGTTATGTTAATCACCATACATTACATCATTAGTTTTTGATGTAGTGTTCCATAATTCATTGTTCATGCATAACACCCAGTGCTCCATGCAGAACGTGCCCTCTTTAATACCCATCACCAGGCTAACCCATCCTCCCACCCCCCTCCCCTCTAGAACCCTCAGTTTGTTTTTCAGAGTCCATCGTGTCTCATGGTTCGTCTCCCCCTCCGATTTCCCCCCTTTCATTCTTCCCCTCCTGCTATCTTCTTCTTTTTTTTTTTCTTAACATATATTGCATTATTTGTTTCAGAGGTACAGATCTGTGATTCAACAGTCTTGCACAATTCACAGTGCTCACCATAGCACATACCCTCCCCAGTGTCTATCACCCAGCCACCCCATCCCTCCCACCACCCCCCCACCCCAGCAACCCTCAGTTTGTTTCCTGAGATTAAGAACTCATATTAGTGAGGTCATATGATACATGTCTTTCTCTGATTGACTTATTTCGCTCAGCATAACACCCTCCAGTTCCATCCATGTCATTCCAATGGCAAGATCTCATTCCTTTTGATGGCTGCATAATATTCCATTGTGTATATATACCACATCTTCTTTATCCATTCATCTGTCAATGGACATCTTGGCTCTTTCCACAGTTTGGCTATTGTGGACATTGCTGCTATAAACATCGGGGTGCATGTACCCAGAAGGAGGCTTTCTGTGGATGGAAATTCCATTCTGGCAGTACCCACAGTTTTCATGATATGTATCTGGAATTTTCTACATCAGAAGAGAACCTGGTTTTTCTTCACTTCCATATTAAATTTCGGGGTTATGAAATGAAATTGTGGGTTCTTATAAACTTCCACAATGTGTAAAATATACAGATCTCTAAGAGCAGATTTTCCATCAGACACTTAGTAATGTCTTATCCTCCAAAGTAGAAGAGTGTGAGGCATGTACTATTCATTGGCTCCAGGAGAGGATCAGCATTTGATGGAAACTCCTGAAGTATTTGATTAGAACCATAATGACGCTACTTAGGATGATTACTGCATGATCTGTCTACTTTATGTCAGGTACCGTGATAAATTCTTAGACTACCTGGGTTTGCATCCTAGCTCCATCAGTCACCAGGCATATAATCATGGGCACCTTAGATTAACTTTATTAAACCCAATAAACCTCAGTATGTTTATCTATGAATGGATTAATAATAATATCTACAGCATAGCTTTCTTATGTAAATGAAATAAAATAATATACATATGGTTCTTCCCATATTGTCTGACACATGGTAAACTTTCAGTAAATGTTACCTGGGAGTAACGTATTATTTTTTTTAAAGGATTAGACAGCTAAATACCTTGCTTATATTATTTAGGTAAGATTCAAACACAAATCGGTTGGGGGGCTAGTGGTTCTTAAATCAGGCAATGCTTTGGAATCATTTATGGAGTTTTTTGTTTTTGCTTTTGTTTTCCATACATACTAATTGTCTCTATGCTGAAGACTTTGATTCAGCAGTTTATTGGTTCACAACCCTCCAGGGAACTTCATGGGTGTGACCTGAAACCAGCCCCTGTACTCAGAGGGCAGGGAGAGACCCAAGAAAGAGACAGGCCCCTCCAGGTTGGTAGGTGGCAGTTTTAATAAGCACAGGGAACTTATATATGAGGCTTGTCTTGCTGGCAGCATAATCTTAACAGGATATAAAGAGGCCTCACTTGGGTCCAGTTACATACACCATACAGGCGTCCTCCACACCACACCACCACCACAAGTCTGTGTCCTTCGAGCAGCCTCCAGGAGGGAAAAAGGCAGGTGGAGCCCCATTCCAAGGACAGGGGAAGGATGAGAAGCCTTGGAATGCCTGGGTTCAGCTCACAGTTCAATCGGCAGTCATGTCTTTCAAGTGACATTCCCAGACATAGGTGCAAAGTGGAAATAGGATTGTGCTGCTCAAAGGGAGAACCCTGAAGAGCATTGTGCATAAGCAGACCCTGTGGAGAACTTCCAGCAACATCAGGAAGCCATGCATGGCCTAGAACAGAAGGGGGGATGATGAGGACAGGAATATAGTATGGAAGGCATGTAGAGAAAATGGTAACATGGGAGCTATCCTCCCAAAAATATCCTTCCATGCCAAGAACTCTAAGTGTGTCCCAGAGAAGAAACCCGCTTACCAGAAAGCTTGATCTAAGAGTTTACTGATTGTTGGACTTGCCAGTGCGCTCAGGTACTTTCTTGTTGATCTTCATTTTAATCTTAGTTGAACTAAAATATTATCTGTGAGAACTTGATTTAATCTATAAGAATCTTGAATTTTTTTCTCCTAATATATAAAAAATATGATTATATATTTTTTAAAGATTTTATTTATTTGACACAGAGAGACAGCAAGAGAGGGAACACAACCAGGGGGAGTGGGAGAGGGAGAAGCAGGCTTCCCACTAAGCAGGGAGCCCGACGTGGGGCTCGATCCCAGGACCCTGGGGTCATGACCTGAACCGAAGGCAGATGCTTAATGACTGAGCCACCCAGGCATCCCAAAATATGATTATATTTTAAGCCAATACTCTAAGTGCAGTCGGGACAGTGAAGAGTACAGTACCACTTTCTGAAGGTAGAATATGCTTCTTTTATCATTCAAGATAGTTATGAACACCAGTGTGTCAGGGACACTGAAGGCCAGCAGGCATTCTTTGGCCTTTTACCACCCATCAACCCTTCCTTCATCTGGAAAGAACATGAACTTGACATCATAGGACAGTATGGTACCACATAGCTTGGCTTGGGCTGTTGCAGTTCCAAGAGATAGATGTTGAAGAAGGGGAAGGAATGACAGCATGAACAATTCTATGAAGTCTTGATATGTCTATCACTGTATGTCATGAGAAAGTGTATATACACCTTACTTTATGACTTTTCTAGTAAAGAATAGATCTGTCCCACTTCTCAGTGGCCCAAATGTAATTGGGTATTATCACTGTTGAATATACCACATATTTTAAAAATGGGAGCAAGACATCTTCTCTGGGGAAGAAGCAAAGTCTTGGCATTGATCAGCCTTTTTTCCTTTCTTCCTACAGGTGGGGTGGGATGGGGGAGAACTTTAAACTTGTACAGACATAGTGAAAAATTTAAGGGAAGGAACCTCCCTGACAGGTAATATCTGATGTAGATTTAGGTAGAAACTAAAGACACTGTTGAAAATTACTTCTGATTCAGATCTTTTCTTTGGAATCCTAAACTTTCAATTGAGTTACTAATTTAAAAGATAAAACAAAAGAAATGAAAACACAATTAATTTAGGGCCTGACAAGAAGAAGGGAGTCTCCCTTGATTTTTGGACAAGAAGTTCCTCCAAATAATCATGACCACACTACTGTCCACTGATGTCTCCAAGTTTTGTTTGTTTAACATTATCAAATAAGTAACATATCCCTTATCCTCACTATGTTTCATATTGAATCATAAGGGAGGACTTGACGGGTATCCCTTTTAGAATATTTTATTGTTCATTTCGGTCTACAATTTTAACCTGTTGATATCTTTTGGTCATCTCAGCCATTTTTTTGTTTGTTTTTTTTTTACATTCTCAATTTCTTCTTCATAATGCCTCTTGCAAATCATCCTTATTTTCATCCCCAATTCCCAACAATAGTTTCTTTAAAAACTCAACATGCACCTACTACATGACTCTGCAATCGCACTGCTGGGCATTTACTCCAGGGGAATGAAGACAAGAGTTGCACAGAAACCTGTATGCAGATAAGCATTGCAGACTTATTGGTAATAGCCAAAAACTGGAAAGGACCCAGATGCCCTTCGACAGGTGAATGGTTAGACGGACTTAGTACATCCATACCATGGAATACTCTTCGACAATAAAAAAGAATGAACCATTGATCCAGTGCAGCATAAATAAATAAATCTTCAGAGAATTATGCTGAGTGAAAAAAATCCAATCTCAAAAGATTACATACTGTCTGATTTTGTTTATGTAACATTCTTGAAAAGACAACATTATGGAAATGGAGAGCAGATTAATGGCTGCTGGTGTTAAGGAGGGATGGGGGTGGGAGCGAAGTGGGCATGGTGATAGAAGGGCAACATGAGGAACTCTTGTGATGACGGAGTGTTTAGGGTCCTAACTGTACCAGCAGCAATATCCTGATTGTGATGCTGTCCTATAGTTTTGCATGGTGGCACCATTGGGGGAATGCCACTAATGAAGGGTATAAGAGACCTCTCTGTATTATTTATCATGACTGCATGTTTCATCTACATTACCGCAAGGAAAATTTTTAATTAAAAATATATAATATACACCAAAAAAAAATCCCAAAGATTGTGAATTTTTTCAGTCCTTATAGGAAAGAAAATAATGTTTAAGCATACCTCTAGGATCCTTTTTTCCAGGTATGTTTTTATTTATATATCCACTATGCATCAGGAACTGTGCCATGTGAGAATAAGTGGATATGCTAAATGCCGTCACAACTAATAATAAAACACATGTTAAAAAAGCAAACAAATAAATAAGAGGAGAGAGTTTAAGCAGGAGAATGAAAGGGTCTTGTTTAAAACTACCATGGGGGTGGGGGGCATGAGTGGCAGATTGGAAACACCGAGACCAGTTCTGGAGGTTTTGTCAAAGTCCAGGGAAGCATCATCTCCTCCTTGAACTAGAGTGGTGACAGTTTAAGTGATGAGACAGAGATGCATTTTAGATCTGTTCTGAAGTTAGAATTGTCAGGATGGATGACAGATTGGGTGAGGATGGCTAAAGACAGTTATCAAGAATAACTCCCGAATATATGGATTGAATAACTGGGTGAATTACAGTGCCATTGGGAGATGTGGAAAATTAAGGGAAGAACAGATTTTGAGAAAACTCAAGAAGTCCGTTTTGGCATAGTTAAATGTGAGGTGCTATATATCATCTAAATTGAGATGCCAGTTTTGCAATTGGATAAGACCTCAAAAAGGATATGTGGGTTAGAGATAGAAATGTGCTAATTGTTAGCATATGAATATATGAGAAGTGATAATATCACTTAGGGGTTGATGTAAACAGGGAAAAGGCATGTTGGGAATGAGCCTTTGGGAACTCAGTAGAGATCAGGTCTCGGGATGAAATGATGTATCAGCGTGTAGGAGGAGGATATAATTGAGAGTAAGTGGAGGAAGAATGTCTAAGAGCATTTGGGGAAGACTGGGTCATCCATATGGATGTAGAAGTGACTGCTTGGGTCCTAGAGAATGATAAAACCTTTTGAGGATGGAGAGTGACTTCAAATCAATGCAAATGTCTGTAACGAATGAGGCGAAGCACCCAAGTATGGCAAGTGCCAGCAAGCAGGATGCGGGGAACAGGGTGTGTCTGGAAGTGACCAACCTCATGAAGGGCCTGTGTAGACAACTTTAGGAAACCATAGAATAGGCAGCTACCCTAGACTCAGGGACCAGCAAAATCTCCCACAAAAACAACAGACTCATGATCCGAGTCTTGAAGAACAGGTGGGTGTTGTGGGGCCTGGAAAACAGGAGAAGGAGAAATAGACCAACATGAAATGCTTTGTATGGCATGCGGAGTGGTTCAAACGTGGTCCTGAGGGAGAAGCAAGCTCGTGGTGATACTGTATTTTTAAAGCATGACTTTGGCAGTTGTGAATGGGATTCTCCAGAGGAGACCCAGACCTAGAACAGGGACACAAGGGAGAAAAAGCCCTGTTGCGATCCAGGCATCAAAACTGAGATGTAAGGTGGTGGCAGTCAGGTAAAGGAGGGGATCGAATTCATGGATATTTAGAAAGTGGAGGTGGCCAGGCTGTGGCTGGTAAGATGAAAGCTGGAAAAGATTGCCGGGTGTCTGCCGTGGGTACCTGCATGAGGTGGAGCACGGAGGCCAAGGGCAGATTAGTGAAGGGACGTGTCCTTCACCCACCTGGGCCAGGGGCCCCATAGCAGGTACTGCAGATTCCCCCTGGGGCTTTGAGTGCCTCAGTTAATCTCTGTGTCTGGGCTTCCGGTTTCTGGTATATGAACTGTAGGAGTTGGAACAGGAAGATCTCTACACTCTCTCCCACTCTAAAAAAAAGAAAAAAGAAAAAATTCCATTATTATTATGGAACAAGAAAAAATATCACAGTATACCTGCAGTCAAATAATCTAGAGACACAATCCTCTTATCTCAAATAAGCTTGAATTTACTCATTTCTTGGCCAAGTTTGACATGAACAGGCACTCTTCATTTTTTCATCATGAGACAGGTCTCCTACGCTGCAATTCTTCTTTTGACTATCTGCAGTTCAGGGCTACATTGCTTGGAAATTAGGGGGGTGCCCTAAATGACAGAGCATCCCAAGTACTGTGGAGGTGGTACTGAGCAGAGAATGTATTCACTGAATCCCCTGTGGAAGAATACATCATTCGCAAGCCAAAGCCCGGTTTTCTTTTTCAAGTCTTAGGGCACAAAAATGTACTCATTGTTACCCTCCTTCTCCACTTTCATCCTCTCTCTGAGAATTTGCTATTGTAAATACCGTTGTTGTGAACAGAAACTGTCATATATTTTGAATATTCAGCTCTGTTATCGGTACATTTTTTTAACATGTAAGCTTCTATTTCTGTTTTAAGATGTTTGCCAGCATCTTTTCCTAGAACCCTCAAACTTTCATATTTAAAGCTTTGTTTGGTTCTTCCCATCCGATGATTAATAATAATAGTAAATAAAGCTAGACCCAGTCATTATCCTCAGAAACTTACTACTTACCCGTAAATCAAAAACAGTGTTTTTCTTAATATTCTGTACTCTAATTCATGTTCTTTATAACTCTCTTTGCATTCATGTTTAGTTTTTCAAAATTTCAGTAAGCATCTGTGTGACAGCGTGTGAAGTTTGAAGTCCAAATAAGGAACACCTCCTGTATTCTTCTTAGCACTAGTTTTGTAGTTTTATCAAAAAGCCATTAAGCTTGTTTACATAATTTGTGCTTTATAAAGCCCTGGGATTTAGCTGATCAAATTCTATTATCCTCTATAATGGTAAAAGCTGTTCATGTCTTTTTAATCTAATATTTATAGAGAGCTTGTTACTCAAGTTCCTAAGCACTTGCACTCAGTAATATCATTTTATTTATTATTATGCTTCTCAGAAGTTTCAGTAGGGAAGTGCAAGCAACAAGGAAATGAGTCTCTTCGTGGTGTGCGTGGGTCCTGGTGGAAAGTATCATGAACCTCCCCCACCATGCCTGCTTGTATACCCTACCCCCAGCAAAGCAAAGCAGTTCCTTCTCTAGCATATTCATTTTCTTAGCAGCTTACAATTTATTATCTCACTGTTAACGCCAGTCAGGAGTCAGCCACAGGTGAGCTCGTCCCCTGAAGGGTCTCCCAGGCTGAAATGAAGGGGGTCAGCAGGGCTGTGATCGCCTCTGAGGCTTAGGATTCTCTTCCATGCTCATTCGGGTTGTTGACAGAATTCAGTTCCTTGTGGCTTTAAGACTTTGGGCCCCATTTTCTTACTGGCTATTGGCTGTGGATTGCTCTCAGCAACTTGAGGCTGCTCCCAGGTCCCAGTGGTGAGTCCCTCCCGCAGCCTAGCCGTTGGTGGATCTCTCTGGTCTCCAGACTGTCTTTCAAGAGCTCACTTGATTAGGTCATGCCTACCCAGGATAATTACCTGCTTGATTAACTCAAGTCAACTGATTGGGGACCTTGCTTACATCTGCAAAATCCCTTTACCTTTGCCATACATAGTGACCTAATTACAGAAGTGACACCCATCATATTCACTGATCCCCCACATTCAAGGAGCAGGGATCATGCAGGGAGTATATGCGGGGTGGCAGGAATCTCTGGGCCATCGTTGTACTCTTCTTACCACACCTAGCTCCGTACACCTCTGTATAGTACTCATAATTCCAGCTACATTTATTCTTACCTTCTGAGCAACAGTGCAACATTTATTTTGTAAAATATTAAGCCTTTATTATTTGTCTAAGTTTTTAGTATAGTGTTCAATATAGGAAATTTTGAAAATATGAAAAGCAAAAGTAAAATTGCTACCAGCTACAGATATGAATTACTAATATGTTAGGAAAGGGTGTCATAAAGACTTTGTATTATATAGTGAAGCTATATTTATTATTGAGAACAAACTGAACATCAGGCATCATTCTAGGTAGATTACACACATTAATTCATCCATCATCCAGTACTTCCCAACAACCCCACAGGGTAGGTAATAATACCCACTTCCCTTTTTTGGATGAGGAGACTAAAGCTCAGAGATACTAAGTCCTGAGTCACACAGTAAATCTCAGTAAGTTATGGAGATTGACTTCTTAGGGTTGTGTGATTCAGATCCAGAGTTCCTAGTTACTATGTGTGTGTGCATGCTGGTAACGTGCATCCATTCAAACACTGCTCCTCATTTTGGATTCTGTAGTATGGTCGGTAATATGATCTCTGAAATGAGCACTTCTTATTCATATTTTTTCATTATCATTATCATCAAAACTTCCTTACCCAGCCCTAATTCATTATCTGTGGTTTGGACGCATTTTTGCGGTAAACTATTTACTTCTTAATTGTCCAAATACTGCCTTGGGGTTTTTAATCAGCGAACACATTTTACATGAAATCAGCATCTAAACCATTAGGCAATTACCAATTTTAGCTCTAAATTCAACTACGAGTTAATATAATTTTCTGAGAGCTTTATAGGATAAGTTGTGTATTTCCTATCTACATAGGTTAGTCGTCCCTTAGGGTTTGAGCCCGACTTTTAGGATAATTAAAATTCTATCACCAACATCTAGTCACACTGTCAATGGAACATCTTACACCAATTCTAACAAAATCTGGTGTGAGAATGTAACAAGATTGAATGGAATTGTACTGGGGATCATCTGTAGTATTTAGCGTGCTTATAGTGCCGCCTTCTTCCCTTTCTTGCAAGGAAACCAGCTAGAAACAGGGACACATGCGGCTCTGTTAGGCTTATTAACATTCGCAGGCCAGGTGCCGCTACGCTTCCAATCCCTCAGTGTTCCCAGATGTCATGAACTATTTCTCTGATGAATTCACGGCCTAAAGTGTAAGCCTCAAAACACTGGCTTCTTCCATTTTATTCCCTCTGCTCATTTCTATTTTTTCTCATCACCAGCTTTTTCTCTCCCCCGTCTGTCTCCGGCCCCAGCACACCTCCTCTGTTGTTAACCCTCACGCAGACTAGCTCTCCTCCGTGTCTTCTTCAGGCACATCTTCTCCTCTCTGCTGACCTCTCACAAACTGTCTTTGTTAAAAAACCTTTGTAATCACTCAGTAACTCCTGCCTCACGCGCTCAGCTATTTCAGTTCCTCACAATCAGTATAAATCTTTGAATTCAATTCTGTTCATACAGCTTCAATTGAAAATCTAGGAACCAACTCACTGATCAAACACAGCCTGAAAAGAGAGCCCTTCTCTGTAACTGATTACCCACTTGCCCAAAACTCCCTTCTGGAGTCACGCTCTTATTCCACAGATGGCTTCCCCTGCCAGGCTTTCTTTCAAATCTCTTCATTGTGTGTCAGTCACAGTGATAGGTTAATACTACAAAAGTTCTCAAATGGTTTTTGAACTTAAATCAAGAAGAGGAGAGGAAAGCTGTAAGAGGTCGGGTGAGGCCCACGCCACCGGACAGGTCCGGGAGGGAGTGCAGGATGCCATGGAAAATCAAGAAGAAATGGCTGAAGAGTGGTAACCAGCCCCTCAGGATCTCCTCTGGAGCTTCCAAAATGGCACCCCACATGCAAAGGCGCCCACCTCCAAATATTTCTACACACCTACCTAGACAGTATTTTTTTTTTAAGATCTTATTTATTTATTTGACAGAGAGAGAGAGACAGTGAGAGAGGGAACACAAATGGGGAGTGGGAGAGGGAGAAGCAGGCTTCCCACGGAGCAGGGAGCCCGATGTGGGGCTCGATCCCAGGACCCTGAGATCATGACCTGAGCCGAAGGCAGACGCCCAACGACTGAGCCACCCAGGCGCCCCTAAGACAGTATTTTAAACACGCTGCCTTCTGGTGCTAAAAGCAATGCCTTTGATATGTGACCCCCGCCCCAATGCCTCCTCAGAAGGCAAGAATGGCTTCCCATTGTCTATGGCGAGAGGGTGTCTTTGGTGCCTCTGACATCTGGGGTCTGAAACTCTCATCTAGTCCACTGTAATCAGCTCCTCCATCAGGCAGGAGGGGGAGAAAAACACCTTGGAAAATCCAACTAAGGTCAGCTCATTGCTTTGTGATCAGAAACCAGAAAGCACAGGAATCATTTCACCGGTCTACACTAGAATTCCTTCTCTTCTGCCTGACTTAAAGCCCCTATGTGTGGGTTTCTGTCTCCAAACCCTGCCTTTTTCAGCTTTGTGGGTCATCTTTCCTTCCTTCTGAGGAAATCCATTTCCATATCAGAAGGTTCCTGGCAATTTTGTTAGGAGAATCTCATATAGCAGCTAATTTCTTTTTTTTCTTTTATCTTATCTTGGTCTCATTGATGCAACCAAGAAAGTTAAAATAAACTGCACCCACTCCATGTTGCCTAAACTGGCAGATATTGGAATCATATCTCCTGGACTTAGAAGCCCTGAAGCTCATCGGTGCCCTGCAAATGACTGCCACACGTTGACAGGTGTCCCGTTTGTGAAGAGTGAGAAAGTAATGAAGTTGTCAAAAATCTCCTTATTGCATTTATGGACTGAAGACTCTGTTAGGGCTGAGCTCCCTTCACATAATTATTAATTTCATGTCCTGTTTTTACTCCTATTTTTGAGCAAAGAAAATCAACATTAAAAGGTGAGACTAGGCAAGAACTTGCTACATCATCATCATCATCATCCATCATATTAAAACCAAATGCACACAGAGTATGTGTGCATATAATATACACTACACTCTAATTTTTTAGGAGGGAAGAAAGTTAAATGCCAGTGTTTATTCACCATCCTAACCTGGAAACCCTTATTCATTTTTAATCCCTTAATTTAATACCATAGAAGCAAATAGTTTTTCAAAACATGACTTCTAAATTTATTGAAATCTGTAAATTTTAAATATCAATTAATGTTTCCCTTTTATTTAAAGGATGTCATCATTCTTAGTGCTTATTATTGACTCTGTGTAAGAGGTAATGTGATAGAAGCTTTCGTTTATAGTATTCCATTTATTACTTACAATAACCCTGAGAGGTATTAGTGTTCCGGTGTCGGAGACATGTGAACCCTGACACAGGTTTTAATATTTTCAAACAGCCAATGAGTGTTTGAACACATTATTATCTATGGGTGCATCTGTAAGACAATTTATCAAAAGCTATTCACTTAAAGAATATGGGTTTGAATGAGAGACTTTCTTATCTTTTAATGGCATAAATTTATCACTTTTCCCTTTTAATAGATTGAAACATTCTGAGAAACCCTTGTTCTTATAATTAAAATAATGTAAATTATTATTAGTAGTAGTATTTTAAAATTTTCTTCCCGTGTTTCTGATTTCCAGTTGACTAGAGTCTAGGCTGTGATCCAGGATGACTACTTTGTTCACTAATGAATGCAGCAGTGTCTGTATATAGTTGGCAGTAATAAATGCACTGCTGTGAACAGACCTCTGCCACTTTGGCTCTTTGAGTAGATAGAAGTAGCCAGCAATAGTTTGAGATAAACAGGTAAGCATGAGTAACTTTTTCTAACTCGGTACTAGATAACAAGTGTGAGACAAGTCTGCCCCTCCTAGAGTTAGAAGACAGATGTTATTAGCAGTGGGTTCAAAAGTTGTCTATACAACCTATTCTGTAAGCTTGAAAGTCCAAGCTCTTTATCCCTTTACATGTTCCAGCTGCCCGGTATATGGACGATTTTCTTAGACCAAATATGAAAACATTCCAGAAGCAGGACTGAGTTTATAATTGGGATCCAACAACCAGAATCCTCTAATTCAGTGGATGAAGCAGAATGATTTAAGACTCCAGCCTCAGTCACCATTATGAAAAATAAAAAAATAAAGGTTTCCCTAGACTTTATCCCTTATCCTTTTGATTCAAGAGTAGGGAGAGTCTCTAAATTATTTTCACCAATCACCTTTGGTGAACACCAGTAATTTCACCGCTAAAAAAAAAAACCCATCCCCCATAATGTAACTAGCAATTCAGTGTATTTATGCTCATTAACAAAACATGAGGCCTTGAGCAGAGATAAATATACCTTACACACTGTCCACCTGTGAAATCTGGTCTTTTCACAAAATACTAGCCACCCTCCCGTGGTGTGTATGTTCTTGCTTAGATCAACCCTTGGGTATCAACTATCTCATATACAAAAAAATACATGTCTTTGTGGATGTATTTTAAGAGTAAATTACAGACCCCAGAACATATTAATTAACTGCCCAGGTTGCCTACCAAGTACTTGTAAAAAGGCACTATGTCAACATAAGTTAGTAAACTTGGGACAAATTTGCAAAAGGTGGTTACTTTAACATTAGCATGTTGGCTGATTGTTGTAAAGCACAATAATGAGTTATGTCTTCGTAATAATCATCAATGGTGTTACTGGGTTTATTCATCAGACTCCTGAATCACTCTTGCCAATTACCAACTGCTGTTCCAGGCCAGCTTTGAACAACATTTTCCTTTACATTTTGTCTTGCTCCTTTCTTCTTTCTCATGGCCTTATTTTCAGAGCCTTACGGAATGTTCTCCCTTGGATAGAAGAAGAGAGATCTGATATGACTCTAACATACTAATGTAATACGTTACCTCCTCCAGTGTATCTCCATTACAAAAAGAGTAACAAGAAGACTCCACATATGAAGAAGATATCAAACGAAGCTCTTTCAAATGCTCTCAAAATCATTCCTATCCATAGCCCCCGTTCTGCTTGTCTATACAGAAAATCATAGTCCAAGTGATTTTTTTTTTAAAGATTTTATTTATTCATCCATCTGAGAAAGAGAATGAGAGAGAGAGAGAGAGCATGAGAAGGGGGAAGGGTCAGAGGGAGAAGCAGACTCCCCGCTGAGCAGGGAGTCTGATGTGGGACTTGATCCCGGGACTCCAGGATCATGACCTGAGCCGAAGGCAGTCGCTCAACCAACTGAGCCACCCAGGCGCCCTGTCCAAGTGATTTTTAAAGGCTCTGTTATGTGAAGTTTTGTTTGTTGAGAGCTGGTAAACCACTATTTTTATTAACTACTCTGTCTTACTTTTGTATCAATATTGACTTTATAATAAGTCTTTCTTTTTTCCCTTACCCTCACTATCCCGTTCCATTTACAAAGGCTAAAGGAAGGTAAGATTAGAGAAAAAATTGAATTACATATTACATAGAAAGTCACAAAGGAACACATACTTATTCTCTGAAAAGAGAATTAACCTGTTAGCATCATATTCCCAACACTTCCACTCTCCTCAAGTTCTGTCTTCTCTTTGAAAGCTCTAGATTCTATTTATTAAAAGATTCAGATTCCCATATATAATAATTTTTAGTACTTTGAAATCCTAATCTTCATTTGTATTTGAAAGTAAAATACTCCAACTCCTGTATAACATGGGAGTATTTCCTCCATTTTGGCAACACATCATTAGGGTCTGTGTATCATTATTAGGTGGGCAAGAACCCAGCTAGCTCAGAAGCTTCTGTGGTTGCTGAGATTTTTGTCATCATGTTGTTATTCATGGGTTGTCAGTCATTGCAATCTTGCTTAGATATTTTTGGTTAGTAGTGGGAAGTAAAAGGGGATAATAGTTATAGTGACTTAAGAAATTAGAAAGAAGTTGGATTTGGAGGAGATTTATTGTTAAAACCAGTGATATTTTCTTTCCCCCATTTCAAGCCCTGGGCAGAAACCTCATAAAAACATTGGGATGGACTGTCATGGCCCCATTGAGCATCTGACTCTGTTTGCAATGTCATTAAAATGAATTTTTGGTGCCAGTTCAATTTGCCTGTGGTTCTACAGACATGGTCCTATTCGTATTGATTGTGCTCCCTTTCATAGTAGTGGGATGAAGGAAAGAGGAAAACTATGTCCAAAAGTAGTCAATGTGTTAAGGCTTTCTTTTTCAGTGCTCCTGTCCCATGACGTTTTAATAGGCCTGCAAGTCTATTAAAGATGTTCCTCGATGATAATCTTGCTTTAAAGGGGATGTTAATTTCTAGTGTCGTAGTGAGAAAATATTCAGTGTGCAAATGATTCCTAAAACATAAAAATCATGCAAATTATGTAAGTATGCAAATCCCGTTTCCTTTAACAAAATTACAAAAAACACATTTATTTATATCATAGAAGTATCATTTTCGACAAAAATACAAATCTTCCACCATTTGCCTTTCATAAAGCATGTTACCTTAACATCAAATTCAACTCTAGATTCTTAGTTTCTCACTGCAATTATTTAGGAATATTGAATGTCTTTAATAAACATGCAGAAAAAAATAAGTTCTGAAATACCTTACAAATCCATCTCTTTTAACATAATCTTTAAGTAGGCACTTGGACTTCCCAGTTCCGTCAGTATATCCTTAATTGATGTGGTTCATAATCCCTTTCTAATTCTGGTCATTAGGCTTTTTTTAATTTCAATTTGAATAACTATGATTTGATTAGCAGCAATTTTAATGGTAGCTGTTATAGACTTCTTTCAGACATTAGACAGAATGTGAGTCATTTTCCACTCATATCAAATATCTATGTTTATTATTCTATGTTATCCCCTGGGTACAATATTTAGAATTTTAATGTGTTTACTTAAGTTTATGTAATTGTTTACTCACTTAACTAGAATTTATTAGTGCATATTATGTGCTAGGCACTGGGGATACAACAGAAAAGACATTAAACATAACATCTGCTTGTGGGGAGCTTATAGTATTATAAATATGTGTAAAATTATTTCAAATAATCTAGCATAGCATTATATGAGTAGCCAAGTTATTTCTATTTGAGACATTGAATTATTAAAATGAGAAAAAGTTATAAATTTGTTAAGGTTAATATATATGTTAATCTGGGGCACCTGGGTGGCTCAGTTGGTTAAGCCTCTGCCTTCGGCTCCGGTCATGATCCCAGGGTCCTGGGATGGAGCCCCACGTCGGGCTCTCTGCTCAGTGGGGAGCCTGCTTCTCCCTCTCACTCTGCCTGCTTGTGTGCACTCCCTCTCTCTCTCTCTGTCAAATAAATAAAATCTTTAAATATATATATATATATATGTTAATCTATAGCAATTTCTGATAGATAAATCATTTATTATCTTAAGTCGGAATTTCCCAAACTTTAGTGATTTGTTTATCATCTTCACGAGTTTTGCAAAGCCCACAGACAACTAATTTATTTATTTAAGAAGTATTTTTATCTTTCTTTTTTTTTATTATGTTCATTTAGCCACTGTAGAGTACATAATTAGTCCTTGATGCAGTGTTCAGTGATTCATTAGTTAAGTATAACACCCAGTGCTCATCACAGCCCGTGCCCTCCTCAATGTCCATCACCCTGTTACCTCCTCCCCCTATCCTCCTCCCTCTCTGATTTCTCTCCCTTTGGATTTCCCTCCCTTCCCCTATGGTCCTCCATGCTATTGTTTATGTTCTGCATATGAGTGAAACCATATGATAATTGTCTTTCTCTGTTTGACTTACTTCACTTAACATAATCCCCTCCAGTTCCATCCATGTCGATGCAAACGGTGGGTATTCATCATTTCTGATGGTTGAGTAATATTCCATTGTATATATGGACCACATCTTCCTTATCCATTCATCTGTTGAAGGGTATCTCGGTTCCTTCCACAGTTTGGCTATTGTGAACATTGCTTCTATGAACATTGGGGTGCATGTGCCCCTTATTTTGGTCTTTCAGTCAACTTCTGTTTTTTTAACTTATTCTTATCCAAAGCAACAATATCCATAAAATTTTGTGTTTGTTTTTTCCTAATGTGCTGTTAAAATACATTGCGGACAAAAAACAGAACTAGTGTGATATGATATGATGCTTCTCCAAGTCTTTGGTACACACACTGGGAAATTCTGGCTTAACAAAACCTTTGTACCTAATTTAAAATCATCTTTTTTGTGAAACTATTAACTTGTATGGCCTTGGAGTAAGAATTGTAACTAGCACAGCCCACACATTTCAAAATCTAATAGCTTATTTAAATCCGAGGAAGGCTTATGTATGAGGACTTTATTTTAAAACACAAATATTGTAATTTGGTAGCAAATGATAGGCCTGGATCCTAATCTCTTATTTTGCTAGCAGTTGATTCATGTTGGCCCAGGTGTTCTTTATGATGCATATCTAATCTTCAGACATTCTCCTTCTTCTGTCCTTCCACCCATCACTCGGATTTCATATTTGATGAGCAATTACTATAATCTGTATCTTTGTCCCAGAAGAATGCAAGCTGTCCCAGCACATTCTAAAGTGACCCCCTACTCCCAACCCTGCTAGTTCTCTACCCAGTTCTGCCCTCCCCAGTTCTCTCCTGCTGCCTTCCCTTTACCACACCTACAGTCCTGTGTATCAGGTAATGATTTGTAGACTCTCACAAAACTTTGAGCTAAAGAGAATCTTCATCACCTAGTCACACCCCATTTTACAGATGAGAGAATTAATGCTTACATTTTTGACAGTCCCAACTTAAATGCTGACATATATTTAAATTGGATTGGGTATATTCATAGAATGAGCCCCAATGATAAATTTTGAACACTTCCTAAAAACACTTTATATTGCTGTCTCTTTTTCGATCAGCTTACAAAATGATTTTGCCTATGTTACTTACATTATTTGTTTATCCAATATCTTAGTCATTCATTGCCCACATTTTAAGCCTATAAACAGCAACAATAATAAAGTTCTAATACTTAGCAAACACTGCTGTGTGCTGGGCATTGTGCTTTATGTGCACAAACCTCTCATGAAGTAGGTTGTATCCCCTTTGATGTGTGAGACAGCTAAAGCTAGGTAAATAACTGGCCTAAATTCAAGAATTATTAAGTGGTAGAGTGAAACCAAGTTTGTGTCACTTTGGAGGCCACCTCCTTTGTCACTTCATTATAGCCCCCACTTTATTCCTGGTGCCATGCTAGAGTAATGAGACCCTGTGTAAAAGTAAAAGACACAGTGCTTATCTTTAGTAAGCCTTCACTCTAGTTCAAATGACAGATGTAAAAATATTGTTCATCAAGTTAAGACCTGAATAACTTTTGGCAGTTGTCAAAATCAAAATCTATCTTCATAGGAAAAAAATTCATGATCATTGATACACACTGTGACCCATGCTGTGGAGGTAGTTCCAGTGAGAACATTCCACATTGCTTTGGGCAATGACAGAATCGCTGAAATAAGTTGGTAACATGGCAAAATGAGTTTGTAGTGTTGTTTTCCCTCTTGGATGTAAGGACAACATGGAGCCTCTGGTCAACCAGAAAAAAAACCCATAACGACAGATTCCAGTAGCTCAGAGTAAACATGTAGGTCTCCCCTAACAAAAAGATGGTGACATATCATCAGGGGAACTTCCCTTCTCCCATCTAAATCTGGGAAATAATCATTGGCTCCAACTTTTAACAACTCAACAGTAGGTGCTCAGTTTAATTATCTGGAATAAACCAACAATGATAGAAGTGTTTCCAGTGACATGAGTGCTATAAAAAGTATACATTATATACAAAGAAGAGACTATACATAGTGGGTGCTCAATGAATAAATGTTTCTCACTGATTACAGAAAATATAATAATAAAGCACTGCCATTTAGATAAATAGTTATGAAAATATGTATTTTTTCTCCTTGTGAGGATTTTTGGAGAAAAAGGAAGATAAAAATAATTGTTAATAGTAATTGTAGCTTGTTAAAAACTTAGAAGTTTATTGAAATTCTTAGCTAATAGACTTGTTACTTTTACAGAATTTTTATAATTGCTTCAAGTTCCAAACAAGTGAGTACATATAATTGACAATCAACTGTAATAATGAGAGTTGTGGTCCTGGAAATTAGCTTTGTAACCTTGCTTCTTCACCCTGAAGAGGTTTCCACCAGCACTTATAGATTGTACATTCTTACTGCAGGTGGCATTGAGAGATTACATTAAGTTGGTTATGGATCATACTGTATGGGTTCACTTTACTAAAATGTAAACTCGTTTCAACAAATCTAAATCTGACAAAGTATGCCATTTTCATGCTGTATAGACTCAGCAAGAGGTTACAAGAGATTAGAGGTTAGTTGAGGTCCCGAACTCTGGCCATTGCAGATCTGTTAATGTTATTTAGAAGTATTGAATTAAATGATATATATGGAGATGTTTTTATACATTAATATGTAGATATGAAACTACAGTACTTTGAAAAATACAAAACAAGTGTCATCAAACCTCTAGTCTTTACCACACACTCCAGGCTGTATCACAAGGAATAAATCATTCTCTCCAGGGATCCAGGAGTAAAGAAGGTCCCTGTGACATTAGTGGTTTATATGTGATTGTTATCAAACAGAAAAAAAGATAGCTAATTATCCTCATTTCTAGCTTCCCTTATTAATTATGTCAGCTGCTTTCCACATTTTTCCTATAGGATGTGAGTCTATTTGGTCCCATTCTTTCTGAGCTAACCCTTATCCTATCCTCACTCTGCCACATGTACTGACGTAACTACAGCAGAAGCGACTAATAGTCATCTTATCTTCATGCAAGACAATTTTCACATCCATTTAACTGCTGCTCCAGTCCTCATAGCCTACTTAATTACTAGTGCTAATATCCTGTTTTAAAAAAAAAAAAAGAAATTGGTATGCAGGCAGCAAAATGCATTAGTGTGTTCCTGGGAAATCAGACACATCCCCAGGAAGTCTCATAAGGTGATATTCATTACCCTGGTGACATTATTATTGTCTGGAGACCTTCATTGTTGAAGGTAAGGTGGTGAAGTGCTAGGAGGGCGACCCATTAACTAAAACTCAATAGAATGGTGTATAAAACTAAAAAGTCAATTAATTTATAATGAGAAATAATTATCCTGATGCTCAAAAGTGATTGCTTCTTCTCCCTATTGGCAGTCCTACATAATCAGATAATTTGGGAGCTTGGAATTAGTACAGAAGGAATTACATAAATCACATGAATTGATGACATCAAGCTAAGCCTGTTTGTTGCATCGTTTTACTATTTGGGTCTATTGACTAAACTTCCCTCTCCTTGGATCATTTTTTGATGGTCGTCAGCTTGTGCTTCTACAACTCTTTTTTCCCCAAGCTTCCAAGGTGGAACAATACCATTCTGATCTGTTTTTTTCCCCTTTCCATATAAATGACATCAAACAGAGCGAAGTTTGTGTATAGGTGGCAAAGTGTTTCAGGAGAGTTGGACTCTGAGGGTGAAGAAGTTCGAGGGCGCCTTACCCAGTTCCTTGCACTTCTTTTCCTTGACAAGGATGCATCAGTCATAGAATTAAATGAAATTAAAAGCATTGTTTAAGATGTTTTATTTTTTCTTAATAAGTGGTGCATAAAATAATAGTGTATCTTACAATCCATGACCTCCATTATCAAATATGATCATGTATTTTTTTAAGATTTTTTATTTATTTATTTGACAGAGAGAGAGACAGCGAGAGAGGGAACACAAACAGGGGGAGTGGAGAGGGAGAAGCAGACTCCCCGGTGAGCAGGGAGCCCAACATGGGGCTCGATCCCAGGACCCTGGGATCATGACCTGAGCCGAAGGCAGATGCTTAACGACTGAGCCACCCGGCGCCCCTGATCATGTATATTTTTAACGAATATTCTGTCTATCTACATATATTGGCCAATTTAGAGATGTCTATAAACAGTCAACATCTGTGATTGTTATCACAACAGAAAAAAAAAATAGCTACAGTCAACCTCTCTTTTTTGAGACGGACAAATCTTCATTGAACTACTCCCCTATAAAGGATGGTGGTAGGTGAGCAGCTCTCCTTACTCCGAAAGATGTCGAGGGTAAATTTAAGTGATATTTTCAAATTCTGTTTGAATTTGAAATTCTGTTTTGAATCTGAAAATGGAAAGATTGAAGTTCTTTATTCATGAGGTATAATAAAAGGCTATTCCATTACCATATGGTCAAGCCCATGACATGGTTTGCATGTGAAAAAATGGTAGAGAAATATAAATTTTTGTAAATGAGAAACAGGAATAAAATGTCGTATTTAAAGCTGTAAATAAGAATTTCCTGGAAGAGCAGATTGGCAGCACCACTACTAGTTCTGTGAAAAATTCAGGGCTTCTTGCCTCTTCTCTGGTCTGGCAGATGCTCCTGGGAAAGAAGTGACAGTTTTGAAGACACTGCAGCAGGCGTGCGTGCATCTTTATGCTCACGCAAGCTGCTGTGCTGGGGGAGCCTCCATGGGGCAGCCTCACAAACCCCTGCGAGGCAGCTTGGCAGCTCCCAGGCATGGGGAACAAGGCTGGCCAGGAGGGCAGTGGAGTTAGTGAGGGGCGCGGCCCGGGGAGACCCTGACTGGGGTCACCTTCTCTGAGAATCCCAGGGACCCTCTCTGGGTTTCTCGTGGACCTGCGAGCACACAGCAGTGTCTTCGAATCGCGTACTGCCCACGGCCTTCTGCCTGCAGGTTCCTGTTTAACACAAACAGTTGCACATTGTCCAAAGCGGTCTCCGTAAATCCCATTGCTGTGGTTTGATTTAACGTCATATCTCCGACTGTCAGTTCCAGCTCAGACGCAGAGTTCCATACTCAGGTGGATTAGCTTACCTAATTAAGGATGTTCATTAAATGGTATTAATTTAAATGTATACCCTTATATACGGAATTATTTTTATATGCTGCTCTGTTTTTTAAAGCAACATAGAAAATAAATATTGCTGTGATTTAGGAATAAAATAACTGGTGAGCAATTATATGTATATATAAAATCTTATATATACAGAAAATTATATATAATTATATTCTATATATTATATTGTAACATAAAACATAATATATGATATATAATTATATATTAAAACATATAATTATAATGTAACTATATAAAACATATAGTATATATATAATTATATATACATATAATTTTGGATATAAGTAAACTTTTGCATATATATAAAATAACTCACCAAGTTATGTGTGTAAATAAAATATGTATAATATATAAAATATAAGTATATAATTTATATATTATATTATAAATATATATAAATATACATATATATGTATATATATGGAGTTACTGCTAGGTATAGGTAAAAAGCAGAGATAATTTGAGGCCAAACTATGGATGCTTATGATCTTTTGTCCTTAATTAGGTTGGGTTTGAAATAATGACCAATTTATTCTTAATTTATTTTCTATGAAAGTCTTCTTGTTTTACTCCTCTAAAGGAATATAGAGAGAGAAAGAAAGCAAGAATAAGAGGGAAATGGGGTTAAGAATGAGGCAAAAATATAAAAGAAACCCCATCACAGCACAACCTGTGTGTGTGTGTAGATGTTGGGCTGGTCATACAGTTGTGCGTGTTGTCCCCTGCACAAGGGCAGCCAGACTAATGAGTCAAAGCTAAAGTCAGTCTGTGCTCCACTCAGAAGCCACAGGCCCTGGCTCACATCTGCATTCATGAAGAAAAGGGCACCTTTATCTCATTCACACAAAGGCACCATATGGGCTATCTCGGCCCGAGTGGTAGAAATACACTTTTTCCATCCAAGCAACATAGAGTCTAAAATTATACCCACAGAAATTCAAGCTGTTGTGTTAATCATTACCTTTTCTAGGCGCTGTCTTCTAAAATCCAGTGACACTTTAGTGCAAAGTGGTTTAATTGGTACTTTTTTTGGTAATTAGAGTAGGCACTGGCAACATAAGGCACCAAAGGAATTTGAACAGAGGAATTACAAAGAAAGTAGTAAAAAGAAGAGGTGAGAGGGGCTGAAAGCTGGCTTACCTACTTCTTCGGGGTCACCTGAACATCCGGAATATCTGGATCATGACTAGCCCTTCATTAAATCCCCCTCAGTTTGTATTTAATACTTAGAGTGGGAAGGGTCAACATTTGAGAAAGAGCACTGTGATTACAACATTCATAGAATCTTCTCAATTCAGATGTGATATTGGGACCAGACTCAGGTCTGGAGCTCATAGGACTACTGACAATTTCACCTGCTTACATCAAGAGAAGTTTCATACCTATGTTTTTGTCAACATGAAGTCGGTGAGCCTTCCTGCATGTGAAGTTCCTTAGCTGGATACCACAGGCAGTTGATGAAGACAAGAGAATCCCTGGTCTGTGTTCTGCCTGGCTCTTACGCCTACATTTTCATGTATTTTAAATTTCTCAGCCTCGTTTTTTAACTTGATACAGTTTGGACTTTGTGTAACCCTAAAAGTTCCCTAAACTCTATGTTCTAACATAGACTGTTGAGAACTAGACTTATAGAGTTGCAAGTGTTCCATTGAAGAATCATTCATCTAAAACCAACAGCGAAGATTTATTAGATTCGTGGCAAAATCTTGCCAGTATGTTCTTCACTGTCCACCCCTCTCTTGAAGATAAAGCAGCCTTTTAAAGAAAAATAAGACTCACAGTGGTATTTCACATGGAACCTCGTGATAGAGAACTCAATATATTTGAACACTGTAGCATTTGTTTGTCATTATCTTACAGTCCTTTTTTGTGTTTCTTCCCCTTCACAGCAGAATTACAGGAGAAAACAGCATTACTCAAAAGTATATATATCAGGAGTAAGAAGCCTCAAATCATATTTCTCTGCTTCCTAAATAACTGTGAGACTATGGACAAATCAGTTTGCCTTCCTGGGCCTCTGTTTTCTTATTTATAAAATGAGACATTGAAGTAGTCAAATTTAAACTCACATCCAGCCATAAATGTACCATAATAGTAATGTGGAAAATAATGAGTTACTCAGAGCTATCTCTGAATCAAAACATGAAATTATTTTATAAACTATAGAACTACTTTGTAGAGTCTCAGACTTTCTTTATTGAAAGGAGAAAGAAAAACAGGAGAGTCACTAGATATATTTAGAGCCTCCTTAGTCTAAGAGAACCACTCAAACTACCTAAAGGAAAAGAGGAATATTTTATAAGGACTCCAGTGTCATTACAACGAACTAGAGCTATAACCAGACCCAGGATTTGGACTCAGAAACCAACACGCTCAGTAGAGACTAGATATTGTTTCCAGAACCCAACTCCATATTTCAGGGGGAGACAATCAACTTGACCCTGCTTGGGTCAGGATTCTCTTCTCAGGACAATCAGCCATAACCAGATCACTGGGGTAGTCTAGAACAAACATCTCAAAAGCCCTCTATGCGGAGATAATTCTCAAACAAGAAACTACAATGGGAACAGATGTACTGGAATCTGTCAACAAGAGTGCCTGTTTCTCACCCCTTCCAGCTATAGGATCCCAAAGATTTGAGTATTTAAATGTTTAAAAAGAAATATTGCCCTAGGTTTTAATTCTTGGCTACCCAAGAAAATCATCAATCTGTAAATTACTTTCCTCTCTGTACTGATACAGTGATTAGGATCAAGGCAATCGGACGTGCCATTATGTTCTTTCCCCACATCATAGCACCAGGCAATAATGGAGGGCCAGCTGGGCCAGCCTCGTGCTTCAGGAGAGACGCTCTGAGCTTCTTCAGGAAACTGACATTTATGGGAGCTATGGTTTGGCACCAGTAATTCACAGAACCTCGTGACAAGTCCGGGCAAGCAGCTGTTCTGTAGATAGGGGCCTCATCACTTACTCATGTTTGAGACATTTTTACTGGTTCATTGCCTTACTTTAAAGCTTCTTTAATTGTAGGGATGCTACAAAAAGAATGCAGCAACTAGCAATTAAATCAAGAGCACCACTCTGCATCATAAGGGGGTAGGTGGATTATTTCCTTCGTGGAGGGGGTAATTGGCTTTTGAGTCCCTAAGTGAATGTTTGGCCACCAAAACCTAATGTTTTAAATGATCCATTTATTTCTGTTCAACATTTGCCTCTACGGTAAACTGAAAACAAATCTTACTACTACCTTATTTGATAGAACCACAGACCTTTAGAATTGAGTGGCTCCTTAGAAATGATCAAGTCCTTACTCTATATTTTGTTTAAGAAATCAATGTCTAGAGAACTAAAGTAAATGTCCCAAAATCACACAGCTGGTTCTTAAAAGTGCGAAGACTAGAGGTCAAGTTTGGTGGAACTTGCGCATGCACCATCGCCTCCCCCCCTCCCCGACACACACACACGCACAGAATTAGATTCATCACAATCCCTGGTCATACTCTCATTATCCATCACTAACTAATCAATTTTTGTTTAATAACAATATAGTAAGGGCCTGCAAACCCATCATCCTCCAAAAGAGCTAGGATATTGGCAATAATACAGGAAACTTACGATCTTTCCTGTTCCATGCCCCACCCCTGATGCACAGGTAACCGTCAACCTGAATCGTGCATTTCCTTCATGTCCTTTGTATAGTTTTCTTGCACGTAGATGTAATCCATAAAGACATTTTCAGTTTTTTTCATTTATGAAAAGCATATCACGCTGTGTTAATTTAATGTATAGCTAAGGCCCATCCACACTGTGTATGCCATACTACAGTAAAGTTTTTACTCCCCCATTAACAGGCTTTTGGATTGTCTGTGAGTTTTCTTATGTGAACAGTGCTGCTATGAATATTCTTGTGAGTGTTTCTTGTTCTAAAGGTATAGGAGTTTCTCAGGGGTAAATAGCAAGAACTGCTAGGTAAGCGACTACGTAAATGATTAGGTTTGTGGTGACAAATTGCATCCCAAAGTGGTGGCACCAATATTCACTCCTGAGAGCAATGTATAAGACCCTGCAGATGGTGTCTATCGGGGCCAGAAAGCTTTTCCTACAAAGGGCTAAGCAGGAAATATTTTAGGCTCTGCCGGGCCACAAACAGCCTCTGTGGCAGTTACTCAACTCTGCAACTGTAAGAAAAGTAACCATGTAAAGGAACAAACACCTGTTTTATAGGCACTGACATTGGAATTTCATAAACTCTTCATGTTACAAAGTACTATTCTTCCTTTTTCTCCCCAGCCATTTCATAGTGTAAAAAAACTTTATTTTGTGGGTCATACCAAAGCAGGTCGCAGGCTGTTGACATCTTCACTTCCTTCCTTCCTCCTGTCTCCTCCCCTTTTTTTGGGCGGTGATGCATTAAAAACTTATCGATGACCTGTTTGTTACATGCCACACACTGTTCCAGATACTAAGGATTCTGTTAGCGAATGAAATATGTAAGGATCAGATGGTGGTAGGTATTATAAAGACAAATCAAGGGAAGTGAAGGTTGGTGATAGGAAGTGATGTTTTAGACAGAAAGGTCAGGAAAGGCCTCCCTGGTGGGATGACATCTGAGCTGAGCCTTTATTTTTAAATGGGGGATTGGGACATGCAAATATCTGAAAGGAACTGTTTCAGTGAGAGAGAACAGCAAATCTGTACCCCTCCCCTGAGCTGCACATTGTATTTTGAATATCGTGCTGACCATCTCTTCCCAAATATGCCATAGGTCCTCTGACTCTCATTGGCCAATCTGAATGCACCAGCCACTGCAATCTTGGGTTCTCCATGTGGGTGAAAGGCATCTCTGTTAACCTACCATCCAAATCAGAACCCTTTAAGTTTTCTTGTCTCTCTCCTCCCCTTTTACTGAAAACATCCGCTTAGTCAATAAGTACTTTCATTTCTGCTTCCTTAGTATCTCTCTTAGTTTGCTTGGGCCTCCATAACAAAATACCTCAGAGTGGGCAACTGAAATAGCAGAGAGTCATTTGCTCACAGTTCTGAGGCTGAAAGTCCATGACCAAGGTGCCAGCAGGGTTGGATTCTTCTAAGGCCTCTCTCCCTGGCTTATAGATGGCCTCCTCCCGTTTGTGTCCCCATGTGGTCTTGTCTCTGGATGTGGGTATCATGATATCTTCCTCTCTTCTCACAAGGACACCAGTCATATTGGATTAGGGCCCATCCGTATGACCTCATTTTGCCTTAATTATGTAAGTCTTAAAAGGCCCTATCCCCAACTACAGGCACATTCTGAAGCACTGGGGGTTAGGGC
This sequence comes from Mirounga leonina, assembly GCF_011800145.1. Taxonomy (NCBI): domain Eukaryota; kingdom Metazoa; phylum Chordata; class Mammalia; order Carnivora; family Phocidae; genus Mirounga; species Mirounga leonina. The sequence goes on from NW_023270451.1 coordinate 82,543,933, forward strand.
TTTAGCATATGAATTTTAAAGGGACACAGTTGAGCCCGTAACAGTATCTTCCAATTTAATCTCCCTTTTCCCCCTTTTTAACGTCATTTTCTTTTTTTTTTTTTAAGATTTTATTTATTTATTTGAGAGAGAGAGAATGAGAGAGAGCACATGAGAGGGAGGAGGGTCAGAGGGAGAAGCAGACTCCCTGCCAAGCAGGGAGCCTGATGCGGGACTCGATCCAGGGACTCCAGGATCATGACCTGAGCCGAAGGCAGTCACTTAACCAACTGAGCCACCCAGGCGCCCCAACGTCATTTTCTTACTTAAGATCCTTCTCTTTTCATTTATATTTATTGGTTTCTTAATTTTGGTCTGTACACTTATGATCAATTCTCCCCAAAGTTAGCAGAATAATCCTACAAAAATGAAAACTTGACCATGTCTTACTCTGCTTGAATAAGCCCTTCATTGATTCCCTGGCAGTCATGAGGATAATGCCCACCAGCATATCATATGCTCAAGGAACTGCCCTGTCCACACGGCCAGTCCTCTCTCACCAGGTAAACTGTCCCCCTCTCCGCTGCAGCAAGAGTAGACTACTGGCAGCTCAGGGCCTTTGCAAATTCTCTTTGCCTGAAATCCCACCTCTGTTCTAATCAAGTTGTTTCACATGATTAATTGATATATTCCAAAAAGCACAGCTCAATATCATCTTTTATGAAAACCGTTAGCAGACCGTCATTTTCAACACTTAAGTTAGCTGTCCCTCCTATGGGCCCTCCGACCATCACAGTATCTTTTTCCAAAGGAATACAGTGCAATTATTTCTGCCCTGAACCGTGAGGACCGTGTGAGCAGAGACTGTGTCTTGATTGAGACTTGTATCTTTAGTACAGCTAAGTCCCTGCTCCTCTTAGGCACTTAATGAATATTTGATATACAAGAGAATGAATACATGAATGAATAAAAAAGATTAGCTAGAAAGAATATTTTTGAATATTATTTCAATACTCTAATGCCAGTATTTTTTTAAAAGATTTTTTAATTTATTTATTGAGAGAGAGATAACAAGAGATAGAGCACGAGCGGGGGTGGGGTGGGGGGAAGAAGCAGTCTCCCTGCTGAGGAGGAGCCCGACTCAGGGCTCGATCCCAGGACCCTGGGATCATGAACCGAGCCGAAGGCAGATGCTTAACTGACTGAGCCACCCAGGCGCCCCACTCTAATGCCAGTATTGTGAAGGTAATTATAATTAAAAATAAACCATTAGGTTGTGCTAAGCCAAAAACGACTACAAATGGCATACATGGTATAATTATGACAGTCTGTGTAGTATCCAGACATTGAAAATTAATAACCAGTATTTAAAAGTGGTTGTTTTCTGTTTACAGGTTATGAGTCTGTGTATAACTTACTTCCTTTTTCCTACTTTCCTGCATTTTTCAAGCAGCCTTAGTTCTATGAAATGTCCCATGACTCTTTACTCGTGTTACTAAATTTACCACCTTTTTCTCAACTTTCTCAAATTGTGTTGTCCTTTACATTTCACTGCTTAAAAAATAAAAAGTGGTATCTGATACAAATTATTTGGCCACGAATCCACATTTTCAGGGAACTGAAATAAAACACATAACAAGGCTTGGAGGATAAACTTCTCCAACCACTGTGAAATTTCCATTACGCCCTTTGTAACTTCTCCAGGTTTTGGCCCCGAGAACAAATGAACAGGCTAATCTTTGATCAAGGGTTACTTCAAGTTAAAATTATCTGCCGTTCTAGAGAAACCCTTCCAAACGGTCACACCCTGCTGCTCGGAAGGTGAGAGTCGTTCCCACAGTTCACATATTGCCTAGCTGCAGGACGCAAGGCGAGGACTTGGAGGAAAGATTAAACCTCCCTCAAAACATTATTTCCATTAAAATGACATCATACCGAGCATTATCACCAAAATGTTTTCAGTTTTCTGCAGCCCTAACAAAACAAATATTGCCCTTGAGGCAACCTTGCAGAATAACTTTCACTTAAGAGAAATGCAGAAGGCAGCAGACATTATAATTTTAGGGAAAGGATTAAAATAATCATTGCCTAGTTTCTGGGAGCCTTCCCTCTGATTTTCTTCTGTGTGCTGATTATCTCCGCAGCTGGATAATAGAGCCATAGTTTCGGAGATAGAAGGAATCTTATAGATCATCTAGTATATATAGCCTCATTTACAGTTGAGGAAATTGAAACCCAGAGAAGCCCAGGAACATGGCAAATGACTCGTTCTCCTTCCTCTGAGAGGCCTTGGAAGTGAATCGCAGGATAACTGACACGTCTCCGTTATTAACTTCAGTCGTTCCATTCACCTGCAGACTCTGGTCAGAAAGACCCGGGTCTGCACTCTGTTGCCACATAGCAGTGTGATCGCGGGGCAATTATTTAGTCTTTCAAACCTTCTACTTCCTCAGTTGTAAACTACTCATTTTAAAGGACCTATCGTGTGAAGTTGCATTAGGATTCAATGCAAAATTTGCTAGAAACTAGGTTCATAAGTGATACTGGTGTTAGCTGTCATGTATCTCCATGGAATCCCACTAGTTGAGCTACGGCATTCTGGAAGGTCAAGATTTCAGAGTTTACGAACACAGTGACTTTATCACTTTGCCTCAGACTACTTGGTATGTATCCAGCTTCCATATCCCTTTTTCTTAGGATTTTGGAGCCTGACAAAGGAAGAAGGGGGCCTAAAACGAGCAGTCACTGGCGCCTAGTGAGTGCTTGGTCTGTAACTGATTCTCTCCAAAGTGTTTTCATGCATATACCCATTTATTCCTCGAAACCACTTCATAAAGTAAGCAGTTCCTGTGATAATCCCCATTTTCACAATGAGAGACAGACACAGAGTGATTAATTTAGATGCGTTAAAGAGTTATTTATTACCACCTTCCAAATTGCTCCAACTGTCATGAGGCAAGAGGAGTTGCCACCCCCTGGTGTCTCGGTTCTGGTCTTCGGCTTCCAGAGCTGACAATGGCTGTCTTGGTGGCAGGAGAGGTCCCTAACAGTTCTCTGACTATCCAATCCCACATCTCACCAAACGCCCCATTGAGCAAGGTTTTCTAGGCAAGAAGGTAGCCTTTGATGAGGGGCTTAACTACCTAGTTATATATTAAGACCCAGCAGGTATAAGGCTTTCTTAGTGATGCCCCTGGAGCAAGGACATGCTTTGAAATGCTATCTGATGTGTTTCCTTTCTAGGCCATTGCCCTCTCCTTCCCTCCTCAGTGCTTGCCAAAGCATTCAGGCAAGGCTTGACATTCAGTCCCGGTGTCCCAGGGAGGGGAGAGCACTCCATTCACTGGAACAAAGAGTTGTTACTCACTTTTGAGCCTCCAATTAGGCTTTTAGAAACTCTTAGCAAGATAGCAATTTTAAAGGAAGAAACGATTTTTCTCGAACTTCTAAAGCTAGGTTTTATCACAGTCAAAACAGATTAAACTGTGCTTTTGAGTAAGAAAGACTATGATTAAAAAACAAGTTCTTGCCGCACAACAAGGAGGAAAAAAAGAAGCCTTTCTGTCAATGGTGTGTGAAAAAGAGAGAGGAACTAGAGAGAGGAGAGGAGAAAAGAAGAAAAAAAGTGTGGAAAGGAAAGAGAAATGGCAGAAAGGAGATTGGGGTGCAAAAGAGAGTGAGAGGCAGACGAGGAGAAACAGCAAACCCCCCCCCCCCCCGCCCACCTCTGCTTGCTGTGAAAACCCAGGGCACAGGGAGAACAGGGAGCTACCATGTGCCTCCCAACAGAGGGAGGCAGGTCGGATCTGAGAGAAGTTCCATGTGAGTCTCTGTAAATCAAGAGATTATAAATATGCCTGTAAATGTTCATTCTCCTTAACCTGCAGTTTACTGTCCTCTAACAAGGACCGTAGGATACTTCTCACGCATCCCCTTCTTAACTTTGTGACCCATGTGGAGATTTAGGAGCCCTGATCTCTATTTACCATCTCTTAACCTTCGCTTTCAAATAATTCACCAACTTATGCATGCAATTGTATTGTTATGCCTTATTTTCCATTCTCCAGAGAAGCCTTGTTTTGGAAATGTGATGCGGGTCTGGATATGAATGTTACTTTATCCGATATGTAAGTCATACTTATGAGTTGAAAAAGTTTACAGATTTTTATAGGGACATTTAAAAACCTTAGGTGGCTTGACATATTCCCTACTGATGTACATCACCTCATTTGAAATAATGCATTTGATGGAAGCAAATGATCTGCTGAAGAGTATTCTTCATCTTGCTTCCCATAATAACTTAGAACCTTATCTCATTTCTCAAAATGCTTTTCCAGTTACAGCCAGCACTTGATCATTTGAGCACACAGCACTTTACCTGAACGGTTCTTCTGGTGGGCTTACCTTTCTGCCTTGTTACCTATCCTAAGACCCTCCTCAGAAGTTGTAGTTGCTGAGGCTGGAGTGGAGAAGGTAGATAAGGGAGCATGAAATACGGACAAGCCATGTCTGGCTGTTAGAATCTTACCAGATTCGGCTGACCTCAGTCTCCTCTGAAGCCTCTGAAAGTCCGCGTCCCCAAGCCTTGTCCTGGGCTCGTCTTGCTCTTTCTGAACATTTGCCCTCACTTATCTCATTAGTTTCCATGGCACGGAATACAGTCTACATGCTACCCCACAAACAGCCACATCTCTAGCTGTGACCTTGCTTCTGTGCCCCAGATGCTGATATCTAATTGTTTACTTGAGGGGCGCCTGGGTGGCTCAGTCGTTAAGCGTCTGCCTTCGGCTCAGGTCATGATCCCAGGGTCCTGGGATCGAGTCCCACATCGGGCTCCCTGCTCGGCAGGAAGCCTGCTTCTCGCTCTCCCACTTCCCCTGCTTGTGTTCCCTCTCTCATTGTGTCTCTCTCTGTCAAATAAATAAAATCTTTAAAAATAATAATAATAATAATTGTTTACTTGATAGAAGCATTAACTGTCTCTTGAGCATCTCAAGTCTGGCTTGTTAAAAATGGAACTTTTGATCGCTCCACCAGCAAAAATGTGTTCTTCCATTTACCTGTTGTTTAAACCAGAAAGCTGGCTGACAATCATTCTACCTAAAACATCTCTCTCTCTCTCTGTGTGTCGTTCTCTCCCCCCACCCCGTCTCTCTCTCTCCCCCGCCCTCCCTCCCTCCCCTCCCCCACCTCTCTCCACTACCTGCCTTATCCAACCCATCAATAATTTCTATTTTGGGGGATGCCTGGATGGCTCAGTTGGTTAAGCGTCTGCCTTTGGCTCAGGTCATGATCCCAGGGTCCTGGGATCGAGTCCCTTATCCAGCTCCCTGCTCAGGGGGGAGCCTGCTTCTCCCTCTCCCACTCCCCCTGCTTCTGTGTTCTCTGGCAAATAAATAAATAAAATCTTTTTAAAAAACAATTTCTATTTTTTTTCTATCAAATGTATCTCAAACTCACTCACCGTATTTCCATTGCCACCACCCTAATTCTTGGTACCACCATCTTTATTCAGGCTATGCATTGCCGGTCTGCTCCCACTCTTATCCACTCTAACCTGTTCTTCAAATAACAGCCAGAGTGATCTTTTAAAAACAGAAACTGGATTGTGTTGCTTCCCTGCATGGAACCTTTCCATGCTTCCTATCCTGCTTTGTACCTTCCTCAGGGCCTCACCTTGCGCAGAAGAGCTCCCCAGCCTGACCCCACCCGCCTCAGTCAGCCCCGGCTGTTTCCAGAGCCCACCAAGTTCTTTCTCATCTTGTAACCTTTCCACCATGTGTTCCATCTGCCTGGAACTTTCCCCTCTTCCACCCTTATCCCCTGGCTTCCCCTCCATCCTCATTTCCCACCACCAGCTCTTTCATCATTTAGGGCCTGCTGAAGTACCAGCTGATCAGAGGCTGCCTCTGTCCACCCTGACGGCTTCCTTCCTGTGATTGTTTGACATGGCTGTCCGTTTATTCAAATCGCCTGTCCCATTGAGTTTTTTTTTTCTATGTTATCTCTGTTACAGTCTCTGAGGTCAAGGCCAGGTCTGTTTTATTGACCACGAACAAGCTTATGGCCTAGGGGTCCAGAGTAAGTGGGGCATGTTTATTGAATGAGTGAATGAATGAATGAATGAACAAACGAATTTGGTGATACCCACTGATACCATATGAGTTAGATAGGAAATACTTATCAAAACAAGCTCATCTCAGAAAAGCACCTTTCCCAGGTTCAAATCCCTTCTCTTTTAGTTCCCCCCACATGCCCACCACCACCACATAACCCACATTCCTTAATAAGCAGCTGCGGCTGTTCTCCGCAAAGGTGGGAACTTCTAATTTGCAAACTTGACTTTCACTGGCAGTTCAGAAATATTTGTCCGGGGATCTAGTCACATGATTATTTCTTCTAGGCCTAAAGCCCTTTGCTAAGTCACTGTGTCCTGCTCCAGTCAATGACACCATGTAGTCCCATGTGGAATGTTGATCTGCAATAATACCCAAGGCTTTCTAGTCCTCAGCCTTGCCAGCAACAGTAAGTCAGGCAAATACCAGAATTGCTGGGGCTTCCCTATGGTGGTGCGGAGGTGAAAGGCAGTGTAGGAAACCACGTACATCACGGAATGGGAGAGAGGAATTCTAAGGATCATTAACCGTATCAGCAGAGGAGGCAAGAGGCAAGAAGCATTACAAACCCCTGTGGGGTGATTGTGGTTGCATAAGAGCTTGGCCCCCGCAGATCGGCACTGAGTATAAAGCACACCCTTTCCACTCAGTGTCCTGTCTGTAGGCCTTCCCAACATCGTATACTGTGGATATCAGTGCATGAGTTCCAGGCTGTGAGCTTGTTAATGATTTCTTCTTTGTATTTTTCCTGTGTTTACCACCGTGCTGGATAAAATGAACTGTCCACGCAGAAGGCAATGTTGTAAGTCTCCGCCACTGCTTCCCTCCTTTATGTAGAATATAGAACGGGAGTTAAACACTTACACAGCACAAAGAGGTGATTGATAGGAGTAACCAAGGACCCCCAAATGTGTGGGTGGCTTAAAACAAGAGAAATTAATTTTCATATAGTGTTGGAGGCTATAGATCCGATATCATGGTGGCCTCAGGGCTCAGGGTCATGTGCTCTCTGAAGGCTCAAAAGAGACCTTTTCTTACCTCTTCCATCTTCTGGCGGTTGCCGTCCTTGGCGTTCCTTGGCTCGTAGTTACATTATTCCAATATCTGTCTCATTGTCACATGGTGTTATGTCTGTGTGTCCACATTCCCCATTTTAGAGGACACCAGCCATTGGATTTGGACCCATCCTAATTCAGTTTGACTTCATCTAAACTTGATTATATCATATAAACTTTGCTTATATCTGCAAAGACCCTATTTTCCAATAAGGTCACATTCACAGGTTCTGGGTAGATACGAATTTTGGGAGAACACTCTTCAGCCCAGTACAGTAGGTTCACTTAGATTCAAATATATCAGATAATACCTTGATAGTGTTTTTGAGTTGTATTTGAAAACAACCTCGCACTCATAACAGTAGAGGAAATAACTAAATTGGAGCATTGAAGCATACCTGTACAAAAAATTGCAGAGGTTTGTCAAAGTTTATACTTAGATTACCATTGTTTCCGCATGCAGGAAATGGGGACAGACCCTGGGCTTGGGTGCGTTAAATCCTGCTCCATCATCCTGCACTGATTCGTCCCCTTGCTTGGTCACTCCTTTGGACGTGTCATCTGTCAACTTCATTCTAGGAGGTTCACACATTCCTATAAAGCTAGGTGTTTTTCTCCTTTTTCTTCCTCCTTTCTGCTTTCTCACCTGTCACTTTTGTTGAGGGGTCAGTAACCTTTTTCCATAAAGGGCACAGAGTGAATACTTAGGTTTTGTGGGCCACCCCATCTCTGTGGTGCAGACACAACGTGTCAACAAATCAGTGTGGCCATGTGCCAATAAAACTTCATTTATGGACGCACATGTGTGCATTTTATATAAATTCCATGCGCCATGAAATACTACTCTTCTTTTGATTCTTCTACCCATTTAAGACCGTAATGAGCAGGTCCACCTTGAGGACTGTATGAAGAGGAGGCGGGCCAGAGTTTCCGGTCCTCGCCAGGTCTTACTCCTTCTCTCAGGTGATCTGTCTGCCTTCACCTCACCTTTTCTAGCTCAGAGCACATTCTGCACGCTGTACAATGCTCCACGTCTCTTTTTCTCTCCACTTTCTGTCCTTTCCCTGTCTTTCTTCTTCCTTCCTTCCTCCCCTGTGCACTTGCGTGCTTTCTCTGCCCCTCGCCCTCGATACTATGTTCCCAAAATAAATACCCACTGCCTCTAAATTATATTTGACAATTGCACATTAATTATGTTAACCATTTCCCATTTTCTAAAAATTGAGGGTTAGTGATAATGTCATGGGAATATTCATAAGATGATCATTCCCTTATTCAAGATAAGAAATAAGCTTTAAAATCCCTATATAAAATGAATACAGATTGTAATAATCCCTTGGTTATTGTTTAAAGGATGTGTTTTCTCTGCCGGGTGATCAGCCTCCAAACATATCCAAAATTAGAACGCTGTACAGAGTACTAGGTGCCAATTACCCAGTTTCTACAAGTGGCCAATAATAGCCAATTTTGTTTCATTTGTCTCTCTCCTTCCCACCATGGAATTACTTTGAAGCAAGTCCCAGACCTCAGTAGTACTTTCGCCTGTATCTATTAAAGATCATGGTTCTTTTTTAAAAAGCATATCCGCAATCGTATTATCATAGCTAAAAACCAATCATAATTTAATATCTTTAAATATCCAGTGTTCAATTTCCCCAATTGTTTCATAATTGGGCAGCCTTCATTTTGTGGGTTCCAATATATGAATTAACTTTATCATGCCCAATATGACTTCATTAGTTCAGCAAGTACCAGGTACTCTGCTGGACAGTAAGGATTAAACAGTGGCAGTGATGCCCACATTGCCCTCACTAACTTAACAAAGTTGTAGCTGCGAAAAATGTTACAAATATAATAGGAGAAATGCGAGTGCACTGGTAAACATAGATTTTTAGGGAAGCCGACAGAGATGGATGGACATCTAACTTGAACTTCGTATGGTACTTGGGGTTGGGATGTGAGCAGTATGTTCTGCAAAGTGCTTAACATCTGAACCCTGATGGACTGAGATGAGCTTGGGCAGGTGGCGGTGTTCCTGGCCTGGGGCAGAATTTGCTGCCATTAGAGTCAACCTCGGATTTAGGGAACTTCACAGAGAATCATTTTTAAAAAGTGAAATCACCAAATGCATTTGTACTTCTGTTAAAATTAAGGTGAGAACACCAGTTTTAGTCCCTTTGAATATGTTAACTCTGATATTTTAAGGGTTTCTTTCCCTAAAAAGTTATTTCTAGCTAATTATCCTTACCAAGGAACTTAATCTGTCAGACTGTCTTGCTAATGTTCCTCACAATGGGGGCTGCTTCAGTGAATAGAAACTGAGTTAATGGGGAAAATTAAATACTTAGAGGAGTTGATTATTTGGGGATTTTCTTCCAAAGTGATAAATGTTATCTGTATTATCATCTTTTCTTTTTTTTTTTTTTAATTAAGCCCGGTACCTGGGTTGGAAGAAGGGAGGAAGGGCCCCCTCTAATGGGGAATTGCTTACACCGTGGTCCTTCCTGCCCCTAAAGAGGTAAAGTGCTAGGATATGTTTGATCTCCCAAAATTTCAGGGAGCAGACAGTGATGTGAGCTTGGGTCAACATGAAAGGAAGGGCCGTCTGGTAAGATTCTGTTAATAGCGAATCAAACTGTCATTTCCAATTGTATGTTTTCTCCTACATCAAAGCTTTTTAGATAGAAACTTCAGAAAGAATGTAATTTCTCAAGTTAGGTTTAAACTAAGTACTAACAGAAAATAAAATTCCCCAACAGTAAAATAGATATAAAATATAGTGCTAGAGAATTTTAAAATGTTATGTACATTAAGGAACTTGGTGTAGGTTATAAGTGGGTTTATGATTTTATATAGTAAATCTTATTACTTGGATTATTCTGGTGGTTGCCTGAAAATTAGCAGTTACTTTTTCAGCTTGTACCATAATTGCTTATTTTGTGTAGCTTCTCCCACTTGCTCTTTGGTGGCTTTAAACGGCCATTATTCATCTGCATGTGCCCAGGGCCTAGAACAGTGCTTGGAATAAAGCACGTTGTTCATAAATGAAGGCTTCTCTGCTCCTGACACTCTTACCGCAGAAAGAGGCATCCCCATACTTGGCACAGAACACTCACTCTCTTACTGTTCAACCTGCAAAGAAACGATGATGGTTTTAAAGATGCTCGTTGCACCTTAGATATATTTTTATGTTGCTCTTTTAAAAATCATTGCAGTTTAATATCATGTAAATATTGCAAGTACAATACCAGTCCTCTATAATTTCAAATATCACTCTGATGGTTTCACCTGTAAAGACTTTCTAAATGCTGACTTTTTTTTTTTTTGAAGCTTGTTGCTGTAGCGCTCTCTGGTGTGAGCTATAACACCATGAACTATCTACTTCACGTGGGTACTTTACAGGAATCACCGATGATTATGATAGTGATAGAGGCTTGTTGGAAGCTAAATGAAGAAAGGAATAAGGTATATGATTAGCGCAGTATTTATTAAACTTCTGCAGACTTCTAGGCACTGTGCTCAGAATTTGAGATTCACCAGTAAAAAAGTTATAAAAAAAAAAATTCTCCAGCCTAGTGGAGTAATTTAGAGTCTTTGAGGAAGGTGGTAGGGGAGACAGACAACAGAAAACAAGCATTACAAATCAGTAAGTTATATACTGTGTGAGGAGGCCATACGTGCCTTGGGACAAGGAATGGAGAAGGTAAGGGGCAGTGTGGGGGTAAGTTTGAGTAAGGCAGGCAGGGTGGGCTTCAGCGAGATACGCCGTTTGAGGCAAGACTAAACAGAAGAGAAGGATGTAGTCCTGAGACCGGGGGGAGGCCCCTTGAAGGCTCAGGAGGCAGCCGGGCCCTGAGACAGAGCCGCTTGTCACAGCCAGGCAACAGGTAGAGACCAGGGTGGGGGAGTCATTATCGGAAGTGATTTTTTTTAACCTAGTGTGTGCAGTATGTTTCACGGTATTTTTAAATAACAGTTATCTTTAAAGGTCCACAGGAATGCTCAGTCACTGATCCTGGATGACCTTTACTTAGTCCCAGCTTGGAATCGAGATCCCAATCTCATTTCTTTTACAAGCAACAACAAGCGAAGAGTAGCATTTCTTTGCCACACGGGGCAGAAAACTCCTTGTTGCCACAGAGATGGACTCCTGACTGTCAGATACGCACATACCACATCTCTACCCAGTGTGAGAGGAAAGGGAAGGGAAGATTAGCTTGTCTAAGTATTGACATAAATGCAGTCAATAACTCCAGCCGTACCGTAAAAGAAATTTAACATCCCTACAACGGAACAAAAACATTAACAAATATCTTTCTTCCCAGAAAAGAGCTAATGCCTTCTCAGAAAAAAAGACACAAATAGGCTTCAAATTGTTCTTCGGGTGGGCGAGAATGATCCACCGTTATTTATACATGTTCACAGCACTCGATTTGTCATCCATCTTTGGGCTGGAATCGTGAGCATAAAAATAATCAACACTTTCCACCACCTGCAGAACATCATCTGTACTTTTAGCTCGTTTCCTCGGCGCTTCCTGCAGAGGTTCCATCTGCTTTACCAACCTTATTTCTCGACACGTGATTAGCGCTGGTTATGCCACCTGAGCTGCATCCCTGGCTGGCGTTATGAACGGTTCACACCACCACGGCCCGCCATTGTGACGTGGCGTCTGCGGTATTAGAGGCTCGGCTCCAGAGAGGCTTGTCCTGCTCGCCCAGTATCTACTGGCGGAGAGAAATGTGACACCGAATTTCTAATAATTTAAATTATGTCAGTAGGATTATTTTTTTAAGATTTTATTTATTTGAGAGAGAGAGAATGAGAGAGAGAGCACATGAGAGGGGGGAGAGTCAGAGGGAGAAGCAGACTCCCTGCCGAGCAGGGAGCCCGATGCGGGACTCGATCCAGGGACTCCAGGATCATGACCTGAGCTGAAGGCAGTCGCTTAACCGACTGAGCCACCCAGGGGCCCTGTCAGTAGGATTATACTTATTGAGGAAATCTTCTAAACAAAATAATGATCTATGAAATTTCTGGTCTTCAAAGTTATACACTTGGAAGACTGATGAGATTTTCAAACAGATCCTCTTAAAAATGACAGAAAAAGAAAAAAGAAAAGACTGTATTATAACCTAACATTATGCTGACAGTCTTTCTATCTGAAAGATTTATAAACAATTTTGTTGAAATTAGTACCTTAAATAACTACAAGTGGTAACTACGAAATTATTTTGTGACTTAGTAAAGCACACAGCTCATGTAAAATCAATATTTCCTAGATTATTAACTTGAGTAAATATGGATCTTGGTGTAAAGTTTACCTGAAATAAGGTGCCCCTTAATTGTTTGTTTCAATACGAAGTATTTCTAGCTTTTATCCAATACCCAGACTAAGAAATACAACCTCAAATAGAAAATTAAACCCCGTGTATATCCCTAATCTTATTCCTCTTGGCTTGTTCCTGATCCTAGAGGATCCTGATCTGTTGAGGATGATGTTAGCTGTGGGTGTGTCATAAATGGCCTTGAAGAAATATTTTTAAAATATGAGTTGATCTTTTATCTCCACAGGTTTTCAACACCCACCTATAACCATGCACTAGACCTTTCAACCCATGCACAATTGTTAGGGCTCTGCATATATTTCACTATTGCAGACCCTTCAATTTCCAATTGATCTAGATCCCATCTACTAAATCCTTTTTGTCTCCAAAGTATTTGGTCTGAACTATAAGAATGAAATTGGCCTTACCTTACCCTTCATATAGCTCATCAGTATTTAACCTTTATGATTCACCAACAATGCCGGGTCCCCCTGGTCATTTTACAGCTTTCTAAATCTGGGTCATATGGACATTCTGTAGGAACTCACAGTAGCCTGTGCATAGCTCTATTTTAACACTTGTTTGTGATTTGTAATTTCATGCTTAATGTTCTCTCACCATCAGTGGACTACAAGTCTGCTGAGAACAGGACCTCAAGTCTTTATCATTCTTATATCCCCAGAACCTAACTGATGAAACCGATCAGGAACTCAATAAATAGTTGTGAATGTGTGCATTATTTAATTACATTAATGTTTTATAACATTTTTCTAAGTGCAGTAGGTTATATATTGTTGTCATTTAAAAAGTCTATCTGTGGGTGCCTGGGTGGCTCAGTCTGTTAAGTGTCTGCCTTTGGCTCGATCCCAGGGTCCTGGGATCGAGCCCCGCATTGGGCTCCCTGCTCAGTGGGGAGTCTGCTTCTCCCCCTGCCTCTCCCCTCTGGCTTGTGCTCTCTCTCTTGCTCACTCTCTCTCAAATAAATAAATAAAATCTTATTTTAAAAAAAGTCTATCTGTATGTTTCCCCCACCCCCTGAAAATTAGTGGGTTGCTACGGGAAAGACAATAAAAATGTTGATGTGTCATCAACCATGTCACCCCTGGGTCAAAGGGATGAGGAGTGAAAAGAACACTAAATCTAGACCCAAGAAATAAAATGTCCATCATTTTGCCACTAACTCTTTATAGTCAATTGGGCAAGTCACTTATCACTCCTGAGACTTGGCTTCTTAATCTCTAATAGAAGAGAGTCATAATGGATGTCCTCTAAGATGTTATGTTGATGGATTATTTGGGATTCAGAACTTTTCACATGAGAACATGGCTTCTTTCAAATGTTAAGCTTCTTCCTTTGGAGATGTGTTCCTATGAGGCTGCAAATTTTAAGTTTTGCAAAAGCAATTCTTATTAATGTTGTCGCATTTAGTTGGAGATCCTTGCTCATTGTTAATGCCCAGTTGTTGATTGATGGAATCAGGATAATAGCCATTAAGACTTCTATGTCCAAAGAAAGCCACAGATAAAGTTATTGGAATGCAGTTTATTGGAGGAGAGATTTAAGGATGTACATGCTTTTTATCCAGCAGGCCAAGATTTACATGCAATATGGAAAATCTTGGGTGACATATATACCATAGTTCACTTCCCATTGTGTTACTCTAAGAGTGAGAAACCCAAAGTCATTCCTGAAGAGTAACTGTAATAGGGCAGTATGGTTCCAAGGAATTTGGACTGCAAGCAGTTGTTGGTTATGCCCCTCTAAGATGTTTTATATGCCATTTTAAATCTAGATAGCTTATAATGTATTCTCTTTTTAAAAAAGATTATCTCAGGGTGCCTAGGTGGCTCAGTTGGTTAAGCGACTGCCTTCAGCTCAGGTCATGATCCTGGAGTCCCAGGATCGGGTCCCACATCGGGCTCCCCACTCAGTGGGGAGTATGCTTCCCCCTCCGACCCTCTCCCCTCTCATGCTCTCTCTCACTTTCTCTCAAATAAATAAAATCTTAAAAAAAAATAAAATAAAAAGATTATCTCAGAGTTAATATGAATAAAGGTGAGAGAAAAAAGCTCTCAGATTAACAAATTGGTCTTCAGCCAGTACAGTGATAATGATTTGAAAATCAAAAACACTTAGATGCATATGCAGATGTATAGGACACACACACTTTTTCCCCACTGCATTCAGCTCAGATTGGACTTTTATTAAAATATGCTCTGTAGGGGGCGCCTGGGTGGCTCAGTTGGTTAAGCGACTGCCTTCGGCTCAGGTCATGATCCTGGAGTCCCTGGATCGAGTCCCGCATCGGGCTCCCTGCTCTGCAGGGAGTCTGCTTCTCCCTCTGACCCTCCCCCCACTCATGTGCTCTCTCTCTCTCATTCTCTCTGTCAAATAAATAAATAA